>NC_084598.1:37694153-37831653 GCF_033807715.1 Cololabis saira
GTGTTTCCTGTCAGGGGTATTGAGGAATAAAAAAGTATTTTGAAGGCTGTTTTTACTCCTCAGATCTCAAAATGCGGTAACCGCAATGACCACACCTCCCTCCTTAAACAAACATAGGGCATTTATCAATGACATCTCAGTAGCCAGTAAGAAACCTCCCTCAAGGGCCCCCATGTCGTCATTCCCATGATCACGGATCATCCACCTGTACACAGTGTCAAAAAAAAAAAAAAACTACACACAGTGTCGTGTGCACAGAATTTAACGTTCATTCTGGAAGTTTTAAATGGAGCCGATTCAGCTCAGCCGAAGGTAAAGAAAAACATTTGGAATAAAAAACAAAATTTCATAATGTTTTCGTTGGTGTCAGTTTATTATAACATAACGGTGATGAATGCTGGTTTGAGGGGCCCCCTAGAAATCTTTGCCTAGGGCCCCAACAGACCCTAGAATCGCCTCTGCGCACCAGCTCCGGGTGCGCGCTCTCCTCCTCCGGGGCACAGCCGTCCCCGACGCAGGACCTTCCCCGGGGCTTGGCTCCGATCCTCAGCGGCAGCCTGCACTCTATCCCCCGGCAGTCCCGGGTGTCGTTTGCGGGCTGGATGGGCATGGGGATGCGTCTCCCCGAGCCGGAGCAGTGCGCGCCGGAGCATCCTCCAGCGCCGGCAGCGCTGGAGGAGCTCGCAATCCGCGGCTGCGCGTCCTGCTGCTGCGCGTCCTGCTGCTGCGCCCCGGCGGGGTGCGCCCATCTCCCCTGGGTGCTGCCCCGGGGTGCTGCCCATGGTGCCCGGGGTCTGGAGGCTCTGCTGCCCGGGCTCGGGTCTCCGGAGCCCCCGCCGAAGCAGCGCGTCCCCCGGCACGTCTCCGCCGCAGCCCAGGAGAGCAGCAGCGACAGTACCGGTGTCAGTAAAACCATTTTACGTCTCATATGTTGACCTGCAGATTAGGAAAAACAGATTTATAGCTCCGAATGGAAACCACAAAGACATCCTTGCAACATTTTGCCGCTGCATCCTTTAGAATAAAGCCTGAATTATGGTCCGCGTTAAATCGACGCAGAGCGTACCCTACGCCGTAGGCTCTGCGTTGGTGTAACGCGGAACCATAAATCAGCCTGGAAGTTACACGTGTCATTTGTTGATGTTTTTTCCAGGATTCTGATTGGCTGTCATGATGCTCTCAGCGTAAAACAACTCTTTATTTCTCAGAATGAAGGGAAAAACATGAACATTGATGTGCAGGAAATTAACCCACTAATGTTGTGTTTCTGCCTTAAGAAATGTTACAGATATCCTTGTGAAAATCGCCGTTAACGTCAAAACGGACAGTAATTAGAATACTTCCGTGTCTCCGATCCTCCGTTATCCAATGGGGGACTGATGCGCCCAGCTGCTGGAAGCGACGCGGCCGGTCCTCACTTATCCAATGGGATTGATGCTGTGAGCGGCTTGAAGCAACGCCGCCGGGTTACATTAGAATCTGTTGAGAGCCCGCTGCGTCGGTGCATGACGCTGAGGGCGACCTTGTGCGTCAGAAACTGACGCCTAAGGGCCCTGACCAAGCGTCGGTTTTTGACGCGCTGGGAGTGAGACTGTGTTGGATTGAGCTTCTTTTTTTGGTAAGCAATAATGATGAAAATAACACAGACAATAGATTGTCTTTCCACTAGAACCACTAAAGGTAAATTTTTTCCCCAGTCAAATGCATGTAACTCTGTTATCCCGTTTTTAACAAAACGGGAAAAAAAACTTCTACAATGTTTAAATTATTTATAACTGATATAATCTCAATTGTGAATAGGGATGTTTTGTCGCATAGGCCGTCAGCACAAGCAGCCGTTAAAAGAGGACCATCCCAGAGGGTTTTCATAGAGATCCCCTCTGAAATATATAGAAAAGATGCTCAATGCTCATATGGGTCAGACCAGCACACTGCAGCCTTTCAGGCCCATGACACTTTGGTTAAAGGTTAGATTAAGCCTAATGATTACATTGAAGTGATATAATTCAGCAATATAGGCCTACAATGATTTAAAATGTAAAACTTTGTTATATTGCTGCATATCACATGTCCAATACGTCGTCCCACGCGCCTCGTCTGTTTAGGGTTTTTTCGGTGGTACCACCGGGCCTGAAAAAAATTCTAGGGGAAACACTGTGTATAATATAAAAATCTCTATTAACAAAAAGGAGGAGAATGGGTGTGTGGATGGGTGAAAGTCGGCTGAGGAGCTGAGGTGAGAGTGCTTGTGAATGTTCTTGATTTTTTCATTGAAAAATGACATAATGGAGTTGCAGAAGAAAGTTGTGTAGAAATGAGAAGGGAGAGAGTCCTGGGGTTGGGTGATATTGTTGAGTAGGGAGAAGAGTAACTTGGAGTTTCCTTTATTGGCAGTGATTATGCCGGAGTAGTAGTGGGTTTTGGTGCTGACAATGTCGTCCATATAGCATAATATGTGAATGTCCTTGTGAATGGTGAAACCAGTTTTTCCTATGGAGGCGTTCCAGTTGCCGACCTTTGGCTTTCATGAGATGGAGATCAGGGGTGAACCAAGGGGCAGGGAGACAGAAAAAGAAACGGATCTGGTTTTTAACGGAGGAAGGGAATTCAGAATATTATGGAGTCCAGTGTTGTAATGAGAGACCAGATCATCAGGGATGGATAGATTGTGGATGTCAGGGAGGCAGGAGGAGTGGATACATAAAGTGAGAGTGGTGGGGTTAACATTTTTTATATTCCGGCATGAAATTGGGCGTGGTTATTTTTAGAGATGGAGAGAGTGAGTTTCACTGTTCACAGAGGCGGCAGGCTGGTGTGGGCTTGTTTATAGCCCCTCAGCTCAGTCGCCATGTGTTGGAGTTCACCCCGGTGAACGAGAGGGTCGCTTCCCTGCGCCTTCGGATCGGGAAAAGGTCTCTCACTGTTGTTTGTGCCTACGGGCCGAACAGCAGTGCGGAGTACCCGGCCTTCTTGGAGTCCCTGGGAGGAGTACTGGATAGTGCTCCAACTGGGGACTCCATTGTTCAACTGGGGGACTTCAACGCTCACGTGGGCAATGACAGTGATACCTGGAGAGGCGTGATTGGGAGGAACGGCCTCCCCGATCTGAACCCGAGCGGTGTTGTTGGAGTTCTGTGCCAGTCACGGTTTGTCCATAACGAACACCATGTTCAAACATAAGGGTGTCCATCAGTGCACGTGGCACCAGGACACCCTAGGCCGGAGGTCAATGATCGACTTTGTTGTTGTTTCATCTGCCATATCGGCCATATGTCTTGGACACTCGGGTGAAGAGAGGGGCTGAGCTGTCAACCGATCACCACCTGGTGGTGAGTTGGATGCGCTGGCGGAGCAGGAGGTTGGACAGACCGGGCAGACCCAAACGGATTGTGAGGGTCTGTTGGGAACATCTGGCTGAGCCCTCTGTCAGGAACATCTTCAACTCTCCCCTCCGAGAGAGCTTCTCTCGGAGGGGAGACATTGAGTCCGAGTGGACCATGTTCTCTGCCTCCATTGTCGACGCGGCGCCTCGAAGTTGTGGACGCAAGGTCTCCGGTGCCTGTCGTGGCGGCAATTCTAGAACCCGGTGGTGGACACCGGAAGTACAGGATGCCGTAAGACTAAAGAAGGAGTCCTACCAGGCTATGTTGGCCTGTGGGACTCCTGACGCAGTAGATGGGTATCGGCAGGCCAAGCGAGCCACGGCTCAGGGCAGTCCTGGAGGCAAAAACTCGGGTCTGGGAGGAGTTCGGGGAGGCCATGGAGGAAGACTTTCGGTCGACCTCGAGGAAATTCTGGCGGACCATTCGGCACCTTAGAAGGGGGAAGCAGTACTCTGCCAGCACCGTTTACGGTGCGGGTGGAGAGCTGTTGACCTCGACTGGGGACATCGTCGGACGGTAGAAGGAATACTTCGAGGATCTCCTCAACCCGACTGACATGCCTTCCACTGAGGAAGCAGAGGGCGGGGACTCTGGGACATGCTCATCCATCACCCAAGCCAAGGTCACTGAGGTAGTTCGTAAGCTCCTCAGTGCCAGGGCACCGGGGGTGGATGAGATTCGCCCTGAGTACCTCAATTCTCTGGATGTCGTAGGGCTGTCTTGGTTGACATGCCCCTGTGATATTGCATGGAGGAAGGGGACAGTGCCGCTGGGGTGGCAAACCGGGGTGGTGGTCCCTCTTTTTAAAAAGGGGGACTGGAGAGTGTGTTCCAACTATAGGGGGGATCACACTTCTCAGCCTCACCGGGAAAGTCTACGCCAGGGTACTGGAGAGGAGAATACGGCCGATAGTTGAACCTCGGATTCAGGAGGAACAATGCAGTTTTCGTCCCGGTCGTGGGACACTGGACCAGCTCTATACCCTCCGCAGGGTGCTCGAGGGTTCATGGGAATTTGCCCAACCAGTCTACATGTGTTTTGTGGATCTGGAGAAGGCATTTGACCGTGTCCCTCGTGCCATTCTGCGGGGGGGTGCTCAGTGAATATGGAGTCCGGGGGCCTCTATTAAGGGCTGTCCGGTCTCTGTATGATCAGAGCAGGAGTTTGGTTCGCATTGCCGGCAGTAGATCAGACTTGTTCCCGGTGCATGTTGGACTCCAGCAGGGCTGGCCTTTGTCAACGGTCCTGTTCATAATTTTTATGGACAGGATTTCTAGGCGCAGCCAGGGGCCGGAGGGGATCTGGTTTGGGAACCACAGGATTTCATCTCTGCTTTTTGCGGATGATGTTGTCCTGTTGGCTTCATCGGACCGGGACCTTCAGCATGTGCTGGGGCGGTTTGAGGCCGAGTGCAACGCGGCTTGTTCACGAGTGAGGGAACGATGGAGCGTGAGATTGACAAACGGATCGGTGCAGCGTCCGCAGTTATGCGGTCGATGTACTGGACCGTCGTGGTGAAGAGGGAGCTGAGTCGAAAGGCGAAGCTCTCGATCAACCGGTCAATCTACACACCTACCCTCACTTATGGTCATGAACTTTGGGTAGTGACCGAAAGGACAAGATCGCGGATACAAGCGGCCGAGATGAGTTTCCTCCGCAGGGTGGCTGGATGCTCCCTTAGAGATAGGGTGAAGAGTTTGGTCACCCGGGAGGAGCTCGGAGTCCAGCCACTGCTCCTTCACATTGAGAGGAGTCAGCTGAGGTGGCTTGGGCATCTGTACCAGATGCCTCCTGGACGCCTCCCTAGGGAGGTGTTCCAGGCATGTCCCTCTGGGAGGAGACCCCGGGGAAGACCCAGGACACGTTGGAGAGACTATGTCTCTCGGCTGGCCTGGGAACGCCTCGGACTCCCCTCTGGACGAGCTGGAGGAAGTGTTTGGGGTGAAGGAAGTCTGGGCATCTCTGCTGAGGCTGCTGGCCCCGCGACCCGGGAACAGATAAGCGGAAGAAGATGGATGAATGCATGGCTAGAGTTTCACTGTAAATGAAAGGAGAAAGTGGTCAGTTATTGGAAGTTCATCAGCTGTAAGGTCGGAGGGAGTGACATCAGAGCAGCAGATTAAATCGAGAATATGTCCCTTGGAGTGCGTGGGAAAAGTAGTATATTGCTGACATCCAAAACTCTAAACAGGAGGTGAAGTCTTTGGTGAGAGGCAGATTAGTATTGTCCATGTGGATATTGAAATCGCCCAGTATTATTATGTTTGGTGAGAGAGATGATAAATGGGTGAGGAAGGCAGCAAATTCACTTAAAAATGGATTATTCGGTTTGGGGGGGCGAGAGACAGTGGCAATGATGGTCGGAGTGGGACCAGACAGCTCGCACACAGTGGACTCAAACGAGCTGGGCACCGGCACAGACACCGGCGAGACCTCCTCCCCAGCCAGAGCCACGGAGTTGACAGATGTAAACAAACCCACTAGGAGTGGATTCATTCAGCTGGGAGAAGTTGTTGAGCTGTTGCCATGTCTCTGTTAAACAAATAAAGTCTAGCTTACGGTCGATGATGAGGTCTTGGATGAGATGTCCCTTGCTTGTCAGTGACCGGATGTTGAGTAGAGCGAAGTTGAGTGAGGTGTTGTCACAGCTGGTGGTAGTGTTAGCTGACCGAGCTAGGCGGGCTAACACACTGTGGTCGACAGCCCAGCTGGTGGAGCGTGGAGAGCGACGCAAGCTGGACCAGATGGACTTTATTGCTGCAGAGCTGTCATGGTGGAAATGCCGGCGGGACCCTCGGTGGATATATCTCCGTCGGGACTGAAAGGCGATGTCCAGGTGAAGGTAGAGAGCCTCAGGCGCAGGTCCAGGCAGGTGATACCGCAGCCGGAGCAGGTCAGTGGCCGGGTATTGCAGCAGACCCGTCACTGGCAGGTGAACAGGCAGTAGAAAGAGCCAGGCACAGACAAGCAGGATGTATGTCCTACAGGGCCACATTGTGGATGCAGACTTGGACACTCTCCTTTTCTTGTTCGTATTTTAAGAACCGACACCAGAACTTAAATTAGTTGGATGAAACGGACATGAAGAAACGGCTCCTCGTTCCGCTTTATTGTCAAGCGTATTATATACTGACGGATTAAGTCCAATATACACGTGTATTGAGTCCTACACACTGTGGATGTCTGCGATCACCTCTCTCATAAGTATTACAATGTGAACAATATAAACTTATATTTAAAACATGAAGCATCACGATCTGATTCCTCTGCTGCAGACATAACGAGGGCCGAAGAACATAACCTCCTATCTGAAAATTTCACTTTTTGGCGAAAACCCAAAAAACTGTAGAATGCTATTTTGTTTTAAGGATATATGGGTGGAAATAACGTACAGACAGGCTGATTAGGTGCAGCCCACCTTGTAATGTCATCTAAAGTGAAAAACACCAGTCAGACAATTTTGCAGATAGGAGGTTATGTTCTTCGGCCCTCGATAAAGACAAATTGTACCAACGGGATTATTAAGGTGCAAACGTGGGAAATAAAGAGCAAAGTTGCTGTAACTCGGAGTGTTGCATCTGCAGGAGGAGAGACCGGTCTCGGTCTCTCCTCCTGCAGAGGAGAAACACTTTCTGGACGCCTGCAGTACCTGCAACTGACTCAATATCAGACTCTGAAAGTTGCCTAAACATTCAATAACAACTTTATTCATCATTGCTGAGTCACATCAGTTCTACCAACCAACCTTTCCGTGACATCTTAGTTTTACTTTTAAAAGACAACTTTACAGAACTGGTTTTTCACTGCAAAGTGTATTTTTTTTTTTTTAAGATTTTTTTTAGGCTCTAGTGGCCCTTTATTCAAGTTGCAGATATGAAAGGGGTAGAGAGAGAGATCGGGGATGACACGCAGCAAAGGTGCGCAGGCCGGGATTCGAACCTGCGACCGCTGCAGGAGGACTGTAGCCTCAGTATATGAGCCACTGCTTAACCCACTGCGCCACTGAGCGGCCCACAAAGTGTATTTTAATGTTTTTCTGTCCAGACACAGTTATTGGATGTTTTAGGATCTGGCTTTTATCTCCAGTAGTCGTCCGATACGGTCGTCAAGGTGACAGATGTCCGACCTGTCAGCAGCTCCAGCTGAAAGCATCAGGTCTGAACCAGAGCAGCTGGTCCAGTTCAGGGCAGAGATCCAGAAGATCCTCTTTACCTTTGTACCTAAACCAGCTGATGGTCCAGTCTTAGTCCTGGACCAGCAGATCGGTGTGATCTGATGCATCAGCAGGTTCCTCTAACGGAGCCAAAGCTGCCATCGGGATTTGCGGGTTCCACTGTTGAGCTCCTGCCTTTAGTTGTATGTTCAGATTATGTGGTTGATTGTGAGATTGTTGCAGCTCCACCCGTGTGTAACTTATCTGGTGATGTGGGGACTGTCGTGTCCTTCACGTGGTCGTGAACTTATTTTTGACGGTACGTTTCCTCATATTCTGCACTTCACTGCATCACCAGTGAGTGTCGCCAATGGACAAAACTTCAGAAAAGTCCGTACGCCAGACATGATTTGTGCGTGAAAAACCGCAACTTTCTACGTTCATAAAACAAGAAGTGTGTCTGAGATTCACCCGTGTGGGTTTTTAATTCAGAAATGTCCTTTAATTAAGCAGCTCATTAGTTGTTCAAGCAAAGACTTTTAAAGTGCAAGCGATACAGAACCAGCTGATGTTTAGTTTCACACAGACTTCAGAATTTGTTGAATTAGTCTGATGAATATACAGAATTCAATCATTCTTATCTTTAACTAAAAGTAAGAGAGTAAAGTAAAAGTAAGTTTTAACAGAATTATTAGGTGTTTGCAAGTTAAGTCAAATTATAAAGGACACATTACTAAAAATAAAGTATTTAAATATCTCATCCTTCTGCTCTCAGAAAATATAATTTTAACTCATTTTAACATAAAAATATCATTATGATAAAAACCTCAGGAGTCCTGCATAAATGATATAAAACTGGACACATGATATGAAAGTCCAGCTGTTCTCCACAGATCCATTCTGGTGTTGATAATTGTTGCTAGATCAGCTTCTGATCTCTAAACTGCTGCTTTGAACAATATTTTAACATGAACACTAATCAAAAAGATTGGTGTGTATGTTGGTATTTTCATCTTAATCTAGTGTCAGACTTCGACCAGAGAACCTCAGGATGTTCAGTAAAGGTGAACATGTCAGAGGAACAACCAGGAACCGACATCATGGATGTAACAAAACTGTAAAACCTGTTTTATAAAGTCCAGATACAGTGGTGACCCACATGGACCTGATGACAAAGTTGATATTTGAATAAACACATCTCTGATGAGACTTCAACATGTTTTACTTTTTGTTCAGGTTGGAGGACTGCAGGATGTCAGAGATCAGCTGTTCTTCTCTGGTCTCAGCTCTGAAGTCCAACCCCTCCCATCTGAAACATCTGGACCTGAGTGGGAACCAGCTGCAGGATTCAGCAGTGAAACATCTGTGTGGTTTCCTGGACAGTCCAGACTGCAGACTGGAGACTCTGAGGTCAGACATGTTTTAGTCGTGTGTTCAGATGAATGTGATGTGAAAGTTGTGTTGACACTAACCTGCAGACATCAGGCTGATCTCCTGCTGATCCACACTGACCATCTGACTGCTCTGGTTTCTTCTTCTCTGCTTTAGTCCTCCAACAGTTTGTTTCTCCCTAAACTTCCTCTCCTGATTTATTACATGAAAACTAAACATCTGAATGTGTCAGACAGGAACAACTGAAGAACAAGAGATGTGTCTGAACTTGGAATAAAACATCTGAACAAACAAGAATTAACTGGGAAATAAGAAAAATACATATTAACCAACATTTAAATAGGTAACACTAGAAATTTGATTTTTATAAGTAGTATTCTATTCAGAAAAATGTCAATTATGTCTTGATCTTAAGGTCTTTTAAGAAACCAACTGAATATAAAGTTCCCAGATTGATCCAGGATTACATATTGTATTCCAGACCTCCAAAGTCATCTCCAGCTGCTTTTCTCTGCTGCTTTTTCAATTTTTTTCCATGGTTAAATTAGTTTCATCGCTGATCATCTTGATGTAGTTTTTCTGGGACAGTTGGGAGTTTTGTTGCATGAAAGTAGAAAGAAGAAGTCCCGGATGTGTGAGAAAGGCTTGACATATCCTCCTGAGTTCATCCTGGATGATTCCGCTGCAGGAAGACGATCCAGGATGAGAAGGTGCAGCTATGTCAAGCCAGGTTGAACTAATCCTGGTACGTGCACGTTGACGTCTTCCTTAAGCAGACCGTGAGGTCGGTCCCAGATGTCCTGATTCAGAAATGGAGGACGAGTGTTGTTGATGTTTCACCAAGTGAACAACAGCTTCTAATGGAAACGTACGAGGAGCTTAAACAGCTGATACGTTCAAAAATGTCCTCCAGACGCTGTTAATAAACTCAGAGGGTCTGACAGACAATAGTGGACAGACTGAATGTGTAGTAGTCCAACATATGAGCTGCAGAGCTCATTTACTGAATAACTTCTTACTGTGGCTGAAATCAGTCAAACCAACGTTGGCTTCCTTTGACTACCGTTAAATTTAATTTCAACAAATACAAGTTTACCAAATATAGACCTGGACAGGACAGGACTGGACAAATTAGTCCTGGACAGGTTGGACTGACGGGTGGCGCCTCAAAGTGATCATCCTGACAAGAAGTGTGTCTGAGATTCACCCGTGTGGGTTTTTAATTCAGAAATGTCCTTTAATTAATAAGAAAAAAGAGCAGTAAGGATAATAAATCATGCTGGGTATCTCGATCACACCAATCCTCTATTTCTTAAATTACAGACTTTGAAATTTGTGGACCTAAGGAAAATTAGAACAGCAATAATAATGTTCAAAGCAAGAAATAATGCACTGCCTGAAAACATTCAAAAAATGTTTCAAGCTAAATAAGGATAATATAGTCTAAGAGGAAAATTACATTTTAAACAACCATGTGTACGCACTACTCTTAAAACCATGTGCATATCAGTCTGTGGGGTAACTTTGTAGAATGGTCTAGATGATGAAATCAAACATAGCACTAACTCTATACAGTTTAAAAACACATACAAGAAAGCAATTCTTGACAAGTATAAAAACGGGGACCTCTAAAGAAAGTAATTTACTTTACATATGTATTTCTTTGATTATTATTTTGTTCATTGTGGATGGATTATATATGATATAAATATAACTGCCAGCATTCAAGGCTGTTCGTGGATCATTGTAGAGGTGACTGGGAGATTGGGCTCTTGAATTTAGGATATTGTAGGAGACCGGTTCAATTATGATTATAATTACTGATATTGCTTATTGGTTGTTTGTGTTGTATTTATTTATTTTTTGTTATTTTGTCTTTTTCCTTTTCTTTTCTTTTCTTCTCTTTCTTTTCTTTTAATTTTATTTAATTTTTATAGGAAAGTTATATATGATATGATATTGTGAGGAAGGGACAGGACTAAATAAGCGTTCTGCTTCCTCCTGTTCCCTCTCGAACACATTGTTTTGCTGTGTGTTTTATTTTTGAATGAGACTGTTAAATTGTTTAGCTTTTTTTAATATTTTGATGCTTTTAATTTGATTGGGTTTTGTTGTGTTCGAGACAAAGCCAATAAAATAAAATAAAAAAAAATTAAGCAGCTCATTAGTTGTTCAAGCAAAGACTTTTCAAGTGCAAGCAATACAGAACCACCTGATGTTTAGTTTCACACAGACTTCAGAATTTGTTGAATTAGTCTGATGAATATACAGAATTCAATCATTCTTATCTTTAACTAAAAGTAAGAGAGTAAAGTAAAAGTAAGTTTTAACAGAATTATTAGGTGTTTGCAAGTTAAGTAAAATTATAAATGACACATTACTAAAAATAAAGTATTTTAATATCTTATCCTTCTGCTCTCAGAAAACATCATTTTAACTCTTTTTAACATAAAAAGATCATTATGATAAAAACCTCAGGAATCCTGCATAAATGATATAAAACTGGACACATGATATGAAAGTCCAGCTGTTCTCCACAGATCCATTCTGATGTTAATAATTGTTGCTAGATCAGCTTCTGATCTCTAAACTGCTGCTTTGAACAATATTTTAACATGAACACTAATCAAAAAGATTGGTGTGTATGTTAGTGTTTTCATCTTAATCTAGTGTCAGACTTCGACCAGAGAACCTCAGGATGTTCAGTAAAGGTGAACATGTCAGAGGAACAACCAGGAACCGACATCATGGATGTAACAAAACTGTAAAACCTGTTTTATAAATTCCAGATACAGTGGTGACCCACATGGACCTGATGACAAAGTTGATATTTGAAGAAACACATCTCTGATGAGACTTCAACATGTTTTACTTTCTGTTCAGGTTGGAGAACTGCGGTCTGTCAGAGATCAGCTGTTCTTCTCTGGGCTCAGCTCTGAAGTCCAACCCCTCCCATCTGAAACATCTGGACCTGAGTTACAATGGGAAACTGCAGGATTCAGGAGTGAAACATCTGCGTGGTTTCCTGGAGAGTCCAGACTGCAGACTGGAGACTCTGAGGTCAGTTCACAGATTTAAAAGATTGGAGAAACTTTGAAAGGTCCGTCCAGACAGATTCTCCAGAAACACAGAGATGACACTAAGGAGTGTGTTCAGTCGGAGACGTCTTCAGGTTTTCTGTCAAACAGTCGGCTGCAGGAGATCGTTCCTGAACACATTTGGGAACTTCTAGAAAGACTCTTTCTAGAGACTCTTCCTGCTCCAACTGTATCAGTTCCCTTTGGAGGTTAATTTAGTATACTTAATTTAATTAAACATGTCCAGAAGTATTATTTCTTTCCTTTCTCCTGGAAGAGATGTTTGGTTGTATTTGAAGTGAAACTCTAAAATTTGGAGGTGACCTTTAGGCCCAATCTCACTTCTCCCCGTACTTTTCTTCACTCGCCCTTCTTTTCTTCCCTGTGCCCTAAAAAAGAAGGGGGAGATTTTAGGGCACTTGAAATCTAGGGCACTTGGCCCAGGTGCCTGTCCCAATTCTCCTACTCCCCCTCGTTTTCATCCATACCCTGATCAGGAAGCTGAGAGCCAAAAGCTGTTTTAATTTCAGCTGTAGCGCTGTTGATATGGCACTTTATTAAGTTTTAATATTTTTTCAGGCGTAAAAGTAACCGTTAAGATCCCCAACCTGGGCTCAGTTTATCCAAATAACGCCTGTTAAGAAATTTGCTCCGAAGATTTCGGGATTTCTGCCTGACTGCCGGCTCCGGAGCTGATTATGGTTCTGCGTTAAATCAACGCAGAGCCTACGGCCTAGGGTACGGCGTACGGCGCACGTCGCCGCGTAACCTACGCCGTAGGCTCTGCATTGGTGTAACGCGGAACCATAAAACAGCTCCGCTATCTTCACTTCAGCTTTATCTGAAAGTGTGTAAATTACCCAGATAACAGCTTTGTGGTTTCTGAAAACTATTATATCAGAAACATCTAAAACAAATCTGATAAATCCCAGGATTATTTCTCTCTATTTCCCACAAAAAAAATGCTTGCTCCCTTGGTCACAATCTGAGACGAGTCTGCCTGTTTGCCCTCGGTCGGCGAGTCAAATCGACGCAGAGCCTACGGCGTAGGTTACGTAGCCTACGGCGTAACCTAACAGCCTTTACTCCGGCGCGATTTTCGCGAACAACAGACAAAAAAGTGATTATGTACATTCACTGAGTGAATATTATGAAAGTAAAATATATATTTCTCGCTAGAAATGTAATCAAAACGCATTTTTATGCAGAAACTAACTCAAAATATTGATTTTATTCACAAAAAAATAAAAAAATGTCCGCCATGTTTTTTTTTTGGATTCAGTCCGCAAATGACGACGAAAAGCATTCTGGGACATTTTTAGAACCCCTCGCTTGCGAAGTCAGCATGTGAAATATTTTGATGTGAAGGGGCTATTTTCAGCCCCTCGCCCTCGTTATGCCCACTCCCCCTAGGTGAAAAGAGGAATTGGGACACCCCTACCTTCACGGGAACGCGCAAAAGGAGTATTGGGGCGCACCCTTAAACTACAGTCTGTGATTAAAAGTCATCAACATGTTTCTTCATGTAGCGCTCCCCTTGGTAATCTTAGCAATAAGGGCAGGGCTTTTGGGTTCTTATATTGACTATACTTAACCCTGATTAACTCAGTTTTAATGTTAGTTTTGAATCTCTCTTTTTTTAGATTACACACATGAACAGACTTAAACTTACCTATGAATTCAATTTAAACTCAAGTTTTTAATAAAGATTTTACACCCCTCGGGTATCTATATCTCTGAAATAAACAAACCTCTCTCTTAAGGTAAGTAAGTAAACACACCACAAGAATTTTAAGAAAATCAATTCTCAATTATTTAATTGAAAAGTTCTTAATGGAATGGAAAATTAAATAAAAATATGAAAGTTCTTAGGATTTTATCTTAGGATCATCTTAGGATCATCTTAGGATGATGTTGGATTTCTCCAACATCATCCATTCTGACTCCTCCAACCCAAAGGCTCTCTTCTCCACAATCAACAAACTTCTCAAACCCAGTGACAACATCTCCAACTCCTTCCCAGTCTCTAAGTGCAACGACTTCCTCTCATTTTTTCAATCCAAAATCCAGACCATCTACAGTAACCTGACCACCTCCTCCACCTCCCCACCTGTTTACCCCCCCTCCACCTCTCAGCCCCTGTCTCACTTCTCTCCCATGTCTTCAGCGTCTCTTTCAACTGTCATGATGGGCATGAAAACTTCTTCCAATGCTCTGGACCCCATCCCATCCACATTTATAAAAAACTGTCTCCCAGCCATCTCCCCACTCATCATCAACATCGTCAACTCCTCCTTCAGCTCTGGCTCAGTCCCGGACACCCTCAAACTGGCAGCTGTCACCCCCATCCTCAAAAAACCTGGACTCAACCCTGATACCATGAACAACTTCCGGCCCATTTCCAACCTCCCTTTCCTGTCAAAAATTCTGGAACGTGCCGTCGCCACTCAGCTCAACACCCACCTCACCTCCAATGATCTGTTTGAAACATTTCAGTCTGGTTTCCGCTCACGTCACAGCACAGAAACAGCCCTCATCAAAGTCACCAATGATCTTCTTCTCTCCTCCGACTCCGGCAACCTCAGCATTCTCCTTCTCCTGGACCTCACAGCAGCCTTCGACACCATCAGCCACACCATCCTCCTTTCCCGCCTGGAATCATCTCTCAATATCACCGGATCCGCCCTCTCCTGGTTAAAATCCTATCTCACCAACAGACATCAATTCATCAGCATCAACAACTGCTCCTCCTCCACTGCCCCTCTGTCACAAGGCGTCCCCCAGGGTTCGGTGCTTGGTCCTCTACTCTTCATCCTCTACATGCTCCCCCTTGGCAACATCATCCACCGCCACCGCCTCCACTTCCACTGCTACGCTGACGACGTTCAACTGTACATCTCCACCAAATCCCTCATCTCTGCAACCCACTCTACCTTGACCAACTGCCTCGCTGAAATCAAGTCATGGATGCACTCGAACTTCCTCCAACTCAACTACAACAAATCGGACATGCTCATCATCGGCCCAAAATCCCTCACCAAAACCGCTCACAACTTCACCCTCACCATGGACAACTCCATTCTGTCTCCCTCCACTCACATCCGCAACCTCGGAGTTATCCTGGACAATAACCTCTCCTTCCAACACCATGTCAACCACATCACAAGAACTGCTTTCTTCCACCTCAAAAATATTGCCCGTCTCCGTCCATCACTCTCCTTCTCTACCGCTGAAACCTTGATCCACGCCTTCATCACCTCAAGACTCGACTACTGCAACAGCATCCTCTACGGTTCAACTTCCAAGGTCCTCAATAAGCTCCAATATATTCAAAACTCTGCCGCCCGCCTGCTCACCCACACCCGCTCCAGAGACCACATCACCCCAGTCCTCCAGAAGCTCCACTGGCTCCCCATCCCTCAACGGATCCACTTCAAAATCCTTCTCCTCACCCACAAAGCTCTCCACAACCAGGCCCCCTGCTACCTCACCGACCTGCTCCACCGCTACACTCCCTCCCGCAGCCTCCGCTCCTCTGACGCCAACCTCCTGTCCCTTCCTGTCAGAACCAAGCACCGGACCTGGGGCGACAGAGCCTTCTCCATCGCTGCACCCACCCTCTGGAACTCCCTCCCCAAAAACATCCGTGACTGTACAGACCTCCCAGCATTCAAATCCCATCTCAAAACTCACCTTTACAGAACTGCTTTTAATGTGTGATTAATGTCCTGTGTCATGTTGTGTCCTTATGTACTGTCCTATGTATTATAATTTGTATTATGTGTTTTGTTTTAATGTAAAGCGTCTTTGAGTGCCCTGAAAAGCGCTATATATATAAAATGTATTATTATTATTATTATTAAATCTTCACAATAAATCCCTCTTTTGACAAAAACACTTATTTGTCCCTTTTTCCACAGGAAACACAATAAATTAAATACTCCTTTCTTTCCTTCAAATAAACACAGTAAATAAAATATTCTCTCTTGTAGTGTACACTGTAGCAAACTTTAGTAAATGTCAACAAATGTCAACAAACCCTTTTTTACCAACCAGTTTTTCCTATGGAGGCGTTCCAGTTGCCGACCTTTGGCTTTCATGAGACGGAGATCAGGGGTGAACCAAGGGGCAGGGAGACAGAAAAAGAAACGGATCTGTTTTTTAACGGAGCAAGGGAATTGAGAATATTATGGAGTCCAGTGTTGTAATGAGAGACCAGATCATCAGGGGTGGATAGATTGTGCATGTCAGGGAGGCAGGAGGAGTGGATACATGAAGTGAGAGTGGTGGGGTTAATATTTTTTATATTCCGGAATGAAATTGGGCGTTGTTATTTTTAAAGATGGAGAGAGTGAGTTTCACTGTAAATGAAAGGAGAAAGTGGTCAGTTATTGGAAGTTCATCAGCTGTAAGGTCGGAGGGAGTGACACCAGAGCAGCAGATTAAATCGAGAATGTGTCCTTTGGAGTGCGTGGGAAAAGTAGTATATTGCTGACATCCAAAACTCTAAACAGGAGGTGAAGTCTTTAGTGAGAGGCAGATTAGTATTGTCCATGTGGATATTGAAATCGCCCAGTATTATTATGTTTGGTGAGAGAGATGATAAATGGTTGACGAAGGCAGCTAATTCACATAAAAATTGATTATTCGGTTTGGGGGGGCGGTAGAGAGTGGCAATGATGGTTGGAGTGGGACCAGACAGCTTGCACACAGTGGACTCAAACGAGCTGGGCACCGGCACAGACACCGGCGAGACTTTCCAGTTCTCACGGTAAATTACCGAGAGACCTCCTCCCCAGCCAGAGCCACGGGGTTGACAGATGTAAACAAACCCACTAGGAGTGGATTCATTCAGCTGGGAGAAGTTATTGAGCTGTTGCCATGTCTCTGTTAAACAAATAAAGTCTAGCTTACGGTCGATGATGAGGTCCTGGATGAGATGTCCCTTGCTTGTCAGTGACCGGATGTTGAGTAGAGCGAAGTTGAGTGAGGTGTTGTCACAGCTGGCGGTAGTGTTAGCTGACCGAGCTAGGCGGGCTAACACACTGTGGTCGACAGCCCAGCTGGTGGAGCGTGGAGAGCGACGCAAGCTGGACCAGATGGACTTTATTGCTGCAGAGCTGTCATGGTGGAAATGCCGGCGGGACCCTCGGTGGATATATTTCCGGCGGGACTGAAAGGCGATGTCCAGGTGAAGGTGGAGAGCCTCCGGCCGGGTCCAGGCAGGTGATACCGCAGCCGGAGCAGGTCAGTGGCCGGGTATTGCAGCAGACCCGTCATTGGCAGGTGAACAGGCAGTAGAAAGAGCCAGGCACAGACAAGCAGGATGTATGTCCTACAGGGCCACATTGTGGATGCAGACTTGGACACTCTCCTTTTCTTGTTCGTATTTTAAGAACCGACACCAGAACTTAAATTGGTTGGATGAGAAACGGCTCCTCGTTCCGCTTTATTGTCAAGCGTATTATATACTAACGGATTAAGTCCAATATACACGTGTATTGAGTCCTACACATTGTGGATGTCTGCGATCACCTCTCTCATAAGTATTACAATGTGAACAATATAAACTTATATTTAAAACATGAAGCATCACGATCTGATTCCTCTGCTTTTTGGGGAAAACACAAAAAACTGTAGAATGCTATTTTGTTTTAAGGATACCTATATGGGTGGAAATAACGTACAGACAGGCTGATTAGGTGCAGCCCACCTTGTAATGTCATCTAAAGTGAAAAACACCACTCAGACAATTTTGCAGATAGGAGGTTATGTTCTTCGGCCCTCGATAAAGACAAATTGTGCCAACGGGATTATTAAGGTGCAAACGTGAGAAATAAAGAGCAAAGTTGCTGTAACTCGGAGTGTTGCATCCGCAGGAGGAGAGACCGGTCTCGGTCCTGGACTCCATCACCGGAGAAATACTTTCTGGACGCCTGCAGCACCTGCAACTGACTCGATATCAGACTCTGAAAGTTGCCTAAACATTCAATAACAACTTTATTCATCATTGCTGAGTCACATCAGTTCTACCAACCAACCTTTCCGTGACATCTTAGTTTTAACTTTACAGAACTGGTTTTTCACTGCAAAGTGTATTTTTTTTAGGCTCTAGTGGCCCTTTATTCAAGTTGCAGATATGAAAGGGGTAGAGAGAGAGATCGGGGATGACACGCAGCAAAGGTGCGCAGGCCGGGATTCGAACCTGCGACCGCTGCAGGAGGACTGTAGCCTCAGTATATGAGCCACTGCTTAACCCACTGCGCCACTGAGCAGGCCACAAAGTGTATTTTAATGTTTTTCTGTCCAGACACAGTTATTGGATGTTTTAGGATCTGGCTTTTATCTCCAGTAGTCGTCCGATACGGTCGTCATGGTGACAGATGTCCGACCTGTCAGCAGCTCCAGCTGAAAGCATCAGGTCTGAACCGGAGCAGCTGGTCCAGTTCAGGGCAGAGATCCAGAAGATCCTCTTTACCTTTGTACCTAAACCAGCTGATGGTCCAGTCTTAGTCCTGGACCAGCAGATCGGTGTGATCTGATGCATCAGCAGGTTCCTCTAACGGAGCCAAAGCTGCCATCGGGATTTGTGGGTTCCACTGTTGAGCTCCTGCCTTTAGTTGTATGTTCAGATTATGTGGTTGATCGTGAGATTGTTGCAGCTCCACTCGTGTGTAACTTATCTGGTGATGTGGGGACTGATGTGGGGACCTCCACAGATCCATTCTGGTGTTGATAATTGTTGCTAGATCAGCTTCTGATCTCTAAACTGCTGCTTTGAACAATATTTTAACATGAACACTAATCAAAAAGATTGGTGTGTATGTTGGTGTTTTCATCTTAATCTAGTGTCAGACTTCGACCAGAGAACCTCAGGATGTTCAGTAAAGGTGAACATGTCAGAGGAACGACCTGGAACCGACATCATGGATGTAACAAAACTGTAAAACCTGTTTTATAAAGTCCGGATACAGTGGTGACCCACATGGACCTGATGACAAAGTTGATATTTGAAGAAACACTTTCTGATGAGACTTCAACATGTTTTACTTTCTGTTCAGGTTGGAGGGTTGCAGTTTGTCAGAGATCAGCTGTTCTTCTCTGGTCTCAGTTCTGAAGTCCAACCCCTCCCATCTGAAACATCTGGACCTGAGCGGGAACAAGCTGCAGGATTCAGCAGTGAAAAATCTGTGTGGTTTCCTGGAGAGTCCAGACTGCAGACTGGAGACTCTGAGGTCAGACATGTTTTATTTGTGTGTTCAGATGAATGTGATGTGAAAGTTGTGTTGACACTAACCTGCAGACATCAGGCTGATCTCCTGCTGATCCACACTGACCATCTCACTGCTCTGGTTTCTTCTTCTCTGGTGTCTTTGTGCAGCTTGCAGCGCTGCGGTCTGTCAGAGATCAGCTGTTCTTCTCTGGTCTCAGCTCTGAAGTCCAAGCCCTCCCGTCTGAAACATCTGGACCTGAGATTCAACTACAAGCTGAAGAATTCAGATGTGAAGCAGCTGTCTGACCTGGTGGAGAGTCCAGACTACCAGCTGCAGACTCTCAGGTCGGTTCACTGATTTGGGTCTCCTCAAACAGAGAAGACACCGTCAGTCGAGGTGAAGGAGTTTCAGGTGCTTATCGTCTGAACTTCACTCACCATCATACATGTGTGTTCCTGCGCACTCAGGGAGATGTCACTTCTGGGTTGATCACTTTTAAAGGGCCATATGATGCTTTTCTGACTCTAAAAGTTTAAAACTTAGTTACATGTTCATCTTTTAAATCATCTATGAAACCACAAGTCTGGCAGAGACAGACCTCCTCCCACGCTGAACACAGTCAGAGATCACACATGTCCTGAAGGAAGGCGGTTTTTGGCTGACGGTAAACAAACTAACTGTTTTAAGGTTTGAGCGGACAGGGCTGAAGTGACGGCTGACCAGGCGTAAAGAGTCCTCATCTAAATAATTATTGACCCAAATATGAATCAGAGGGGATCAGGAGAGGCAAGATGGTGACCATGCAGAACACAGATACAGGAACAGCAGGCCAGGGTCAGAACCGAAGACAGGCAGATAAGCTCAGAAAGAGATCAGGGGACCTATTATGAAAAACACGTTTTTTCTTGTTTTAACATATATAAAGTGGTCTCCCCTCACCCTGCCAACACAGAGAAGATGAAATGCCACCAAATTCTGCAGGGTCTGTTCACCCCGCCTGGCTGAATCTTCCAGTGTCATGTGACTTCTATGAGCCGTTCAGAATCTGCTCCCGCCCTTACGTAACGACGGGGGCAGAATACATACGTCGGCCTCCGCTGCTGAAACCACGCCCACAACCAGCTCCGCCGGCTGGAGCTTCAGCCATTGTTCAGAAGCGGTGAATGTTTCCACAGCGAGGGACAGTTTTTACATCGACATTTACCCTCATAAAAGGATCAGTTCCAACAGTACGGACCCGGCAACTGCACACGAGTCAGCGGTAAGTGACGTTATTTTTTTTATGTTATTTATATTTGTATACAAGTATGATCTTTGCATGGGCTAAGTATTTAGCTCAGCTCCGGAGTACCGGAGCTACTCACCGGACCGGACCGGTGAGTGGCCCCGGTGGCTCCAGTGTTCCCTAATGGAGCCGCTCACTCGTTAGGTAACACCGGAGCTCTATTAGTAATACATTTTTCTTCTGTTCATGGTTTCAGATCTTCCAAGCACCTGAAGCTTCAACGACACCTTCAGAAGATGCACGGTCCTTCCTTGAGCCAGCATTAGTGCATACATGTTATTTATATACAACTTATGTTCTTTTATTTTTTTTAACAATAAAGTTACCTTTTGTGAAAATTCAGTGTTGTGATTTCTTTATAATAATAATAATGACTTGGATTTATATAGCGCCCTTCTGCCGTTCTAGGCACCCAGAGCGCTTTACAGAAATCATTATTCATCCATACACATTCTCTCCAGTGGTGGTAAGCTACATTGTAGCCACAGCTGCCCTGGGGCAGACTGACTTCTGTCAGTGGCTGCCATATCGCGCCAAACGGCCCCTCCGACCACCACCAACATTCATACACATTCATACACATTCATACGGGGCAAGGTGGGTAAGGTGTCTTGCCCAAGGACACCACGACAGCAAACTGGGACAGAGCGGGATTCGAACCGCCGACCTTCCGATCATTGGACGACCCGCTCTACCACCTGAGCTACTGCCGCCCCTGCTCTTTACAGTTAAAATGATTCATTTGTCTTGTAACATAAGAAATGAAATGATGAATCGGAGTAAATAACTGTGGTGTACCTGTCTAGAATTCAATTAAATCTTCCTGAGTGAATTAGTGTGAAGACGAGGTGACTAAAGGCTGATTTATGGTTCCGCGTTACACCAACGCAGAGCCTACGGCGTAGGGTACGTGTCGATTTAACGCAGAACCATAAATCGGGCTTTAAGATCCGTTTACACCGTGTAACTGAATGCGAGCGTCCACACTGAAACCGTTAAACTCGCGGCCAGTTAGGACAGTCCAATACAAAAAAAATAAAGCAATGGAATTTATTTTGTCGCCGAAGCTCCCTCGCATGGGACTCGCTTTGTGTACGCAGCCGGCTCTTCTGCCCGGAGAGGCTTTGTTCCCTCCCCTGCTACACGTCATTAAGGCAGCTAATCAGCACAGAGCCTCATTATCATATCCTCCCCTCCCCTTAGAATCCAGCACAGAAAATGAGGTTAGAAGCGGTAGAACTAGAGACATGGCCCACAGGCTGAATTTCTGATTTATGTAGAAATAATAGCTTTAGATTGTTCTTAAGACATTCAAGGCCTGTTTAAAATATGCATTAAATGCCATAATAGGGCCCCTTTAAAACCAGGTCCAAGGACACAGATCCGGTCCAGCATAGCGGTCACAGGAGAACTGCTGGAGACCGGTATCTGCAGGGAGACCACAAACCCAATCTGGCAGAGAGTGAGAGCTGGAGTTGTGTTTAAATAGGAAGAGGAAGAGGTGAGGATGATGAGGGTGATCAGCTGGCAGGGAGAGAGGCAGGAAACTCTTCATCTCCCCTCCAGAGGGTTCCTTCATGGACCCGCTGTAGTCGGTGTGAGGTTGGGGTTTGTCGGTACCGCTGTATCTGTTACAGTAGACGTTCTCCCCCCTTTATTCCATTAACATAGTTATCTGTAATAAGTAGATAAAGTTCTCATCCAGTGAAACCACCACCAGCTCTTCCTGCCGCTGCTCACTCAGACATTCAACACCAGATCATGAAGCAGAAGATCTTCAGATTCGTTATGTGAAATATCACATCACACAACTAACAAGACCAAACTGGTTTCCTTCATGAAGATGCTCCAAAGACTGTAAAATAAGTCACATCTATCACTCTGCTGAGCTAAAAGTAAGACGTATAATCAGCTCACTCAGTAGTGAGTAGTTTGTCATTCTGAACAACAAAATACTTTGTTTACTTTCAAGAATATTTTAAAGATAATTCTCAAAATAGTATTTAGTACTCTTATTACCATCAGTGGGATGATGCAGGTCCCGTATGTTTACCAGAACCTCTTATTCTCAGTAAATTTGCTTCTGTTTGATTGTGATGCGTCCATCATTTGTGTTTCATTCATCATTAACAGAAATATTCTAATCATAATAATTCTGATAAAAATACCAAACATTGCTAAATGTTGAATTTGATGGCAGCAACAGAACCAGTAAAAGTCCAGTCAAAACCACAAAACCGGCACGGATCCGACCGAAACATGAACAGCAATCGACCCAAATCTTGAGATCTGATCGCAGTCTGAGCTAAGCTACCGCTACCGCTACCTAAACCCAAAAACTACAGAGCAAGCATGCAGGTGAACAAGCCAGTGTGTATGTCTATGTGTGTGTATGCGTGTATGTATATGATCATGCGTGTGTGTGTGTGTGTATGTGTGTGTGTGTGTATATGTGTGTTCGTACGTGTGTGTGTGTGTACATGTCTTTGTGGCTGTGTGGGTGTGTGTCTGGTGTGTGTGTGTGTGTATGTATATGTTTGTGTGGCTGTGTATGTTTGTGTATATGTATGTGACTGAGTGGCTATATGTATGTGTGTGTGTGTGTGTGTGTGTGTGTGTGTGTGTGTGTGTGTGTGTGTGTGTGTGTGTGTGTGTGTGTGTGTGTGTGTAATAAACCAAACAAAGCTCCACCTGAAGTGTATCTATAGTGGGGGAGGGGGGGGAGCAACCCCGCCACCCGCGAGACCAGAGGCCGACACGGAAGAACCCGGAACCCAGGCCACCAGCAACCCCACAGAGGGGAGAAGTAGGAGGGAGGCAACCCACCGCCTGCAAGGCCAGGAGGCCCTCACCCTCCAGGCCAACGACCCCCACCCGGCAGGGGGCCACCCGCCCCCACGAAAGTGGCCCTCCAAGACCAGAGGGGCGCCCCGCCGCAGAGGCAGCGGGGGGGACCGGAGACGGGCACGGAGAGAGGGAACCCCCCAACAGGGCGACACCCGCGCAGGCCTGACAACGGAGGGCCCCAGACCCAGGCATCCCATTCATTCATCCATTCACCTATCTGGATCCTATACTAATAATAAGATATACTATAATAATAAGATATACTATACATAATAATAATACTAATACTACTACTACTACTACTACTACTAATAATAATAATAATAATAATAATAATAATAATAATAATAATAATAATAATAATAATAACCACCTTTGTATAATATAATATTGATAAATTATTAAGTTTTGTTGTCCTGCCAATGGAGGCTCAAATCCTCCATGGCAGGACACTTCCACACCGCATTCTCACCGACACAGACACACAATCACGCACCGTTTCCCCCTCCCCGGGGGGGTCCAGCACCGCCAGAAGGCACCCCAGGCTGCACGGCGAGCCCCGCCAGGCCCGGGTATCCCGACCCACCTATCCCAGGCCGGCGAGGGAACGCGGGTGATGTGGGACCCCCTCCCGCCCCTGGTGTTGAGTGCATGTGATTAATGCCATAAAAACAGGGAGGGGGAGGGCCAAGTATCGATTTGACACCGCCCCCCCCCCCCCTCCCGAACTACGTGCCATTGTCAAATGTATTTATTAAGTGTTTAATGTGCAGTGTCCACTTTGCTGTTAAAACCGTGAGGCGGGGAGTGCCGGGCCACGCGGGACAATGCCCCCCATGACCCGGACCCCCCGCCCCTCGCCTATGTGCGTATGAATCGTGTAGGGGGGGAAGGAGGGGGAGCGGAGGCCGAAGCCAGGAAGCAGGACCAGCAAAGCCGGCCCTGATAAGACACCCGCGCCCCCCCACCGGCCATCCAGTAGACGGGGGCCGACCCTCCGAGCCGGGCCAGGGCCCCACCGTACCTCCACGGGTGCCCCCGGCGCCGCCGGAGCCCCCAGACGGAGGGGGAAACGGTCCAACATCCCCCCATTCATACTGACAAGAGGTGTTTCTGAGTGAACATGAGGGAAGAACCGAGCTGGGATTTGAACCAGGAACCTTGTGACTGTGAAGCTCCGGTGTTCCCACCACACCACCCTGCTGCCCGCTGATCTGATGTGGACCAAACACTCATCTAGAGTTTTATCTGTGTTATATTCTTTGATCAGGTCGGAGCGCTACAGTTTGTCAGAGATCAGCTGTTCTTCTCTGGTCTCAGCTCTGGAGTCCAACCCCTCTGATCTGACACAACTGGACCTGAGTAAGAAACACCTGAAGGATTCAGATTGGAAGCAGCTGTGTGGTTTCCTGGAGAGTCCAGACTGCAGACTGGAGACTCTGAGGTCAGACATGTTTTAGTCGTGTGTTCAGATGAATCTGATGTGAAAGTTGTGTTGACACTAACCTGCAGACATCAGGCTGATCTCCTGCTGATCCACACTGACCATCTGACTGCTCTGGTTTCTTCTTCTCTGCTTTAGTCCTCCAACAGTTTGTTTCTCCTTAAACTTCCTCTTCTGATTTATTACATGAAAACTAAACATCTGAATGTGTCAGACAGGAACAACTGAACAACCAGAGATGTGTCTGAACCTGGAATAAAACATCTGAACAAACAAGAATTAACTGGGAAATAAGAAAAATACATTTGTTCCAACATTTAAATACGTAATACTAGAAATATGATTTTTATAAGTAGCATTATATTCAGAAAAATGTCAATTATATCTTGATCTTAAGGTCTTTTAAGAAACCAACTGAATATAAAGTTCCCAGATTGATCCAGGATTACATATTGTATTCCAGACCTCCAAGGTCATCTCCAGCTGCTTTTCTCTGCTGCTTTTTCAATTTTTTTCCATGGTTAAATTAGTTTCATCGCTGATCATCTTGATGTGTTTTTATGGGACAGTTGGGAGGTTTGTTGCATGAAAGTAGAAAGAAGAAGTCCAGGATGTGTGAGAAAGGCTTGACATATCCTCCTGAGTTCATCCTGGATGATTCCGCTGCAGGAAGACGATCCAGGATGAGAAGGTGCAGCTATGTCAAGCCAGGTTGAACTAATCCTGGTACGTGCACGTTGACGTCTTCCTTAAGCAGACCGTGAGGTCGGTCCCAGATGTCCTGATTCAGAAATGGAGGACGAGTGTTGCTGATGTTTCACCGAGTGAACAACAGCTTCTAATGGAAATATACGAGGAGCTTAAACAGCTGATACGTTCAAAAATGTCCTCCAGACGCTGTTAATGAACTCAGAGGGTCTGACAGACAATAGTGGACAGACTGAATGTGTAGTAGTCCAACATATGAGCTGTAGAGCTCATTTACTGAATAACTTCTTACTGTGGCTGAAATCAGTCAAACCAACGTTGGCTTCCTTTGACTACCGTTAAATTTAATTTAAACAAATACAAGTTTACCAAATATAGACCTGGACAGGACAGGACAGGACTGGACAGGACAGGACTGGACAAATTAGACCTGGACAGGTTGGGCTGACGGCTACAGGTGGCGCCGCGTGTCAAAGTGATCATCCTGACAAGAAGTGTGTCTGAGATTCACCCGTGTGGGTTTTTAATTCAGAAATGTCCTTTAATTAAGCAGTTCATTAGTTGTTCAAGCAAAGACTTTTCAAGTGCAAGCGATACAGAACCAGCTGATGTTTAGTTTCACACAGACTTCAGAATTTGTTGAATTAGTCTGATGAATATACAGAATTCAATCATTCTTATCTTTAATGAAAAGTAAGAGAGTAAAGTAAAAGTAAGTTTTAACAGAATTATTAGGTGTTTGCAAGTTAAGTCAAATTATAAAGGACACATTACTAAAAATAAAGTATTTTAATATCTTATCCTTCTGCTCTCAGAAAACATCATTTTAACTCTTTTTAACATAAAAAGATCATTATGATAAAAACCTCAGGAATCCTGCAAAAATGATTTAAAACTGGATACATGATATGAAAGTCCAGCTGTTCTCCACAGATCCATTCTGATGTTAATAATTGTTGCTAGATCAGTTTCTGATCTCTAAACGGCCTCTTTGAACAATATTTTCAAAAAGATTGGTGTGTATGTTGGTATTTTCATCTTAATCTAGTGTCAGACTTCGACCAGAAAACCTCAGGATGTTCAGTAAAGGTGAACATGTCAGAGGAACGACCTGGAACCGACATCATGGATGGAACAAAACTGTAAAACCTGTTTTATAAAGTCCAGATACAGTGGTGACCCACATGGACCTGATGACAAAGTTGATATTTGAAGAAACACTTTCTGATGAGACTTCAACATGTTTTACTTTCTGTTCAGGTTGGAGAACTGCAGGTTGTCAGAGACCAGTTGTTCTTCTCTGGTCTCAGCTCTGAAGTCCAACCCCTCCCATCTGAAACATCTGAAACATCTGGACCTGAGCTGGAACAACCTGCAGGATTCAGGAGTGAAACATCTGTGTGTTTTCCTGGAGAGTCCAGACTGCAGACTGGAGACTCTGAGGTCAGACATGTTTTAGTTGTGTGTTCAGATGAATGTGATGTGACACTAACCTGCAGACATCAGGCTGATCTCCTGCTGATCCACACTGACCATCTGACTGCTCTGGTTTCTTCTTCTCTGGTGTCTTTGTGCAGCTTGCAGTGCTGCGGTCTGTCAGAGATCAGCTGTTCTTCTCTGGGCTCAGCTCTGAAGTCCAAGCCCTCCCACCTGAAACATCTAGACCTGAGTCTGAACGACCTGCAGGATTCAGGAGTGAAACATCTGTGTGGTTTCCTGGAGAGTCCAGACTGCAGACCGCAGACTCTGAGGTCAGTTCACAGATTTAAAAGATTGGAGAAACTTTAAAAGGTCCGTTCAGACAGATCCTCCACAAACACAGAGATGTCACTAAGGAGTGTGTTCAGTCGGAGACGTCTTCAGGTTCTCTGTCAAACAGTCGGCTGCAGGAGATTGTTCCTGAACACATCTGGGAACTTCTAGAAATACTCTTTCTAGAGACTCTTCCTGTTCCAACTGTATCAGTTCCCTTTAGAGGTTAATTTAGTATACTTAATTTAATTAAACATGTCCAGAAATGTTCTCTTTCTTTTCTCCTGTAAGAGATGTTTGGTTGTATTTGAAGTGAAACTCTAAAAGTTGGAGGTGAAGCTTAAACTGCAGTCTGTGATTAAAAGTCATCAACATGTTTCTTCATTATTCAGGTTGGAGGGTTGCAGTTTATCAGAGATCAGCTGTTCTTCTCTGGTTTCTGCTCTGAAGTCCAACCCCTCCCATCTGAAACATCTGAAACATCTGGACTTGAGCTGGAACCAGCTGCAGGATTCAGGAGTGAAACATCTGTGTAGTTTCCTGGAGAGTCCAGACTGCAGACTGGAGACTCTGAGGTCAGACATGTTTTAGTTGTGTGTTCAGATGAATGTGATGTGAAAGTTGTGTTGACACTAACCTGCAGACATCAGGCTGATCTCCTGCTGATCCACACTGACCATCTGACTGCTCTGGTTTCTTCTTCTCTGGTATCTTTGTGCAGCTTGCAGCGCTGCGGTCTGTCAGAGATCAGCTGTTCTTCTCTGGTCTCAGCTCTGAAGTCCAAGCCCTCCCATCTGAAACATCTGGACCTGAGATTCAACTACAAGCTGCAGGATTCAGATGTGAAGCAGCTGTGTGGCCTGGTGGAGAGTCCAGACTACCAGCTGCAGACTGTCAGGTCGGTTCACTGATTTGGGTCACCTCAAACAGAGAAGACACCATCAGTCCAGGTGAAGGTGTTTCAGGTGTTTATCGTCTGAACTTCACTCACCATCATAGATGTGTGTTCCTGCTGTCATGAAGCAGCTCAAGGTCCAGACAGAACCAGACACTCATGATCATTCAGGGAGATGTCACTTCTGGGTTGATCGCTTTTAAAGGGCCATATGATGCTTTTCTGACTCTAAAAGTTTAAAACTGAGTTACATGTTCATCTTTTAAATCATCTATGAAACCACAAGTCTGGCAGAGACAGACCTCCTCCCACGCTGAACACAGTCAGAGATCACACATGTCCTGAAGGAAGACAGGTTTTTGGCTGACGGTAAACTAACTAACTGTTTTAAGGTTTGAGCGGACAGGGCTGAAGTGACGGCTGACCAGGCGTAAAGAGTCCTCATCTAAATAATTATTGACCCAAATATGAATCAGAGGGGATCAGGAGAGGCGAGATGGTGACCATGCAGGGACGGGCCACCGGTCCAGAGGCCAGGAGGGTCTGCAGTTCGGTTGTGATGCAGAAGACAGATCTAGGAACAGCAGGCCAGGGTCAGAACCGAAGAAAGGCAGATAAGCTCAGATAGAGGTACCGATCAATGCTGGGCCTTAAAACCAGGTCCAAGGACACAGATCCGGTCCAGCATAGCAGTCACAGGAGAACTGCTGGAGACCGGTATCTGCAGGGAGACCACAAACCCAATCTGGCAGAGAGTGAGACCTGGAGTCGTGTTTAAATAGGGACAGGAAGAGGTGAGGATGATGAGGGTGATCAGCTGGCAGTGAGAGAGGCAGGAAACTCTTCATCTCCCTCCAGAAGGTTCCTTCATGGACCCGCTGTAGTCGGTGTGAGGTTGGGGTTTGTCGGGACCGCTGTATCTCTTACTGTAGACGTTCTCCCCCCTTTATTCCATTAAAATAATTGTTATCTGTAATAAGTAGATAAAGTTCTCATCCAGTGAAACCACCACCAGCTCTTCCTGACGCTGCTCACTCAGACAGTCGACACCAGATCATGGAGCAGAAGATGTTCAGCATCGTTATGTCAAATATCACATCACACAACTAACAAGACCAAACTGGTTTCCTTCATGAAGATGCTCCAAAGACTGTAAAATAAGTCACATCCATGACTCTGCTGAGCTAAAAGTAAGACGTATAATCAGCTGACCCAGTACTGTGTAGTTTGTCAATCTGAACAACAAAGTACTTTGTTTACTTTCAAGAATATTTTAAAGATAATTCTCAAAATAGTATTTAGTACTCTTATTACCATCAGTGGGATGAGGCAGGTCCTGTATGTTTACCAGAACCTCTTATTCTCAGTAAATTTGCTTCTGTTTGATTGTGATGCGTCTATCATTTGTGTTTAATCCATCATTAACAGAATATGCTAATCATAATAATTCTGATAAAAATACCAAACATTGCTAAATGTTGAATTTGATGGCAGCAACAGAACCAGTTAAAGTCCAGTCCTGCATTCCCAACTCCATACAGGGTCTCCATGATCCCCCAATAGTAATCAGAGTACTCACCACTATTCTAGAATACTTTGTGACCACGTTCCAGAACGTAAATATAGTACAGTGTTGGGTGACATTGAAAATTATAATCTAATCAAAGAAACGAAGTATCTCAGTCCTGCGTTTAATGTGGAAGCATCAATAATCCTGATGGAGGTGTTTCTGAGTGAACATGAAGGAAGAACCGAGCTGGGATTTGAACCAGGAACCTTGTGACTGTGAAGCTCCGGTGTTCCCACCACACCACCCTGCTGCCCCCTGATCTGATGTGGACCAAACACTCATCTAGAGTTTTATCTGTGTTTTATTCTTTGATCAGGTCGGAGCGCTGCAGTTTGTCAGAGATCAGCTGTTCTTCTCTGGTGTCAGCTCTGGAGTCCAACCCCTCTGATCTGACACAACTGGACCTGAGCGGGAAAAAGCTGCAGGATTCAGATGTGAAACAGCTGTGTGGTTTCCTGGACAGTCCAGACTGCAGACTGGAGACTCTGAGGTCAGACATGTTTTAGTTGTGTGTTCAGATGAATGTGATGTGAAAGTTGTGTTGACACTAACCTGCAGACATCAGGCTGATCTCCTGCTGATCCACACTGACCATCTGACTGCTCTGGTTTCTTCTTCTCTGCTTTAGTCCTCCAACAGTTTGTTTCTCCTTAGAGTTCCTCTTCTGATTCTTGACATAATAATTAAACATCTGAATGTGTCAGACAGGAACAACTGAACAACCAGAGATGTGTCTGAACTTGGAATAAAACATCTGAACAAACAAGAATTAAGTGGGAAATAGGAAAAATACGTTTGAACCAACATTTAAATAGGTAATTAGTCTTCTATTCAGTAAAATGTCAACTATATCTTGATCTTAAGGTCTTTTAATAAAACAACTGAATATAAAGTTCCCAGATTGATCCAGGACTACATATTATATTCCAGACCTCCAAAGTCATCTCCTGCTGCTTTTTCTCTGCTGCTTTTTCAAATGTTTTCCACGGTTGGATTAGTTTCATCGCTGATCATCTTGATGTAGTTTTTCTGGGACAGTTGTGAGTTTTGTTGCATGAAAGTAGAAAGAAGAAGTCCAGGATGTGTGAGAAAGGCTTGACATATCCTCCTGAGTTCATCCTGGATGATTCCGCTGCAGGAAGACGATCCAGGATGAGAAGGTGCAGCTATGTCAAGCCAGGTTGAACTAATCCTGGTACGTGCACGTTGACGTCTTCCTTAAGCAGACCGTGAGGTCGGTCCCAGATGTCCTGATTCAGAAATGGAGGACGAGTGTTGCTGATGTTTCACCGAGTGAACAACAGCTTCTAATGGGAACGTAGGAGGAGTTTAAACAGCTGATACGTTCAAAAACGTCCTCCAGACGCTGTTAATAAACTCAGAGGGTCTGACAGACAATAGTGGACAGACTGAATGTGTAGTAGTCCAACATATGAGCTGTAGAGCTCATTTACTGAATAACTTCTTACTGTGGCTGAAATCAGTCAAACCAACCTTGGCTTCCTTTGACTACCGTTAAATTTCATTTCAACAAATACAAGTTTACCAAATATAAAACTCTGAACATGGAAAACATCTTTTTCTAGGTTTTTACTATCATGTCTTAATAAGTCTGTTAAGATCATTTCATCCAGGTGACAGCAAGACATAAGGTGCAACAAATAATGTCTTTTTATGGTTTTCAGAGTGTAAATAGAATAGAATAGAAAGCCTTTATTGTCGTTATAATGATATAATGAGATTAGGCAGCAGTTCCATAAAAGTGCACACATGTAAAGACTATGTAAAAAAATAAAAATAAAATAAGAAACAGGAAATATAAATATATATACAAAAAACTAAATATAAATACATGGGTGTTGAAGTAAGAAAAGTGAAATAAAGCTGCCATCACCTTTATAATTCTCATCTATGTGGAGCCTGTAAGATGATGATGATGCTGAATTTTAATTTATCTGTAATTGTTGATGATGAAAATAAGGAAACAAACACACAGAAGACGATGAACAAGTGTTGATGAAATGATTGATTGATCAGAGAGACATCTGACTGATCAGATGGAGCAGCAGGAGGAAGAAGTCCTGCTTGTTAGTCTGGTCCAGACCAGGTTAGCTGCACACCAGAGATCTCCATGGTAACGTATCCAGCCCTGCTTCTGTGACAACACTGAGATTCTAACGTTTGTACCAACTGAGATATTCAAACACAACATGTTCCAGTAACAAGTTGTTCATCTGCTTGTTCAACACTTGAAACTAATTTTACTACATGAAATATTAGACACCAGTTCATCATGTTTTTGTGTCTCTGACATTCAAACAAATGCTTCATTTTCCTTCAAACAAATGAATGAGTTGACATTTGTCCCAGAATTCCTCCTGACATGTTTGTTTGTGTGGAAACTTCAATCATTTGTCTGCACAGCATGAGTTTGTATGGATGGATCCACTGGTGGAGCTGCAGAGCTGAAGAGCTGAAGTCACTACGTCTTTATTGGAGCAGCAGCATGATGTCATGAATATTGATGAAGCTCTTTTTCACTGGTTCTGTTGGACTGTTGGAACCTGCATCCTGGTGGCTTCAGCTCACATCTTTTATTCTTTATTCAGGTTGAAGGGCTGCAGTCTGTCAGAGATCAGCTGTTCTTCTCTGGTCTCAACTCTGAAGTCCAACCCCTCCCATCTGAAACATCTGAAACATCTGGACCTGAGTGACAACAAGCTGCAGGATTCAGGAGTGAAACGTCTGTGTGGTTTCCTGGAGAGTCCAGACTGCAGACTGGAGACTCTGAGGTCAGACATGTTTTAGTTGTGTGTTCAGATGAATGTGATGTGAAAGTTGTGTTGACACTAACCTGCAGACATCAGGCTGATCTCCTGCTGATCCACACTGACCATCTGACTGCTCTGGTTTCTTCTTCTCTGCTTTAGTCCTCCAACAGTTTGTCTCTCCTTAAACTTCCTCTTCTGATTTATTACATGAAAACTAAATATCTGAATGTGTCAGACAGGAACAACTGAACAATCAGAGATGTGTCTGAACTTGGAATAAAACATCTGAACAAACAAGAATTACCTGGGAAATAAGAAAAATACATATTAACCAACATTTAAATAGGTAATACTAGAAATGTGATTTTTATAAGTAGTATTCTATTCAGAAAAATGTCAATTATATCTTGATCTTAAGGTATTTTAAGAAACCAACTGAATATAAAGTTCCCAGATTGATCCAAGATTACATATTGTATTCCAGACCTCCAAAGTCATCTCCAGCTGCTTTTCTCTGCTGCTTTTTCAAATGTTTTCCACGGTTGGATTAGTTTCATCAGTGATCATCTTGATGTAGTTTTTCTGGGACAGTTGGGAGTTTTGTTGCATGAAAGTAGAAAGAAGAAGTCCAGGATGTGTGAGAAAGGCTTGACATATCCTCCTGAGTTCATCCTGGATGATTCCGCTGCAGGAAGACGATCCAGGATGAGAAGGTGCAGCTATGTCAAGCCAGGTTGAACTAATCCTGGTACGTGCACGTTGACGTCTTCCTTAAGCAGACCGTGAGGTCGGTCCCAGATGTCCTGATTCAGAAATGGAGGACGAGTGTTGCTGATGTTTCACCGAGTGAACAACAGCTTCTAATGGAAACGTACGAGGAGTTTAAACAGCTGATACGTTCAAAAATGTCCTCCAGACGCTGTTAATAAACTCAGAGGGTCTGACAGACAATAGTGGACAGACTGAATGTGTAGTAGTCCAACATATGAGCTGTAGAGCTCATTTACTGAATAACTTCTTACTGTGGCTGAAATCAGTCAAACCAACCTTGGCTTCCTTTGACTACCGTTAAATTTCATTTCAACAAATACAAGTTTACCAAATATTAAACTCTGAACATGGAAAACATCTTTTTCTAGGTTTTTACTATCATGTCTTAATAAGTCTGTTAAGATCATTTCATCCAGGTGACAGCAAGACATAAGGTGCAACAAATAATGTCTTTTTATGGTTTTCAGAGTGTAAATAGAATAGAATAAAAAGCCTTTATTGTCGTTATAATGATATAATGAGATTAGGCAGCAGGTCCATAAAAGTGCACACATGTAAAGACTATGTAAAAAACAAAAAATAAAATAAGAAACAGGAAATATAAATATATATACAAAAAAATAAATATAAATACATGGGTGTTGAAGTAAGAAAAGTGAAATAAAGCTGCCATCACCTTTATAATTCTCATCTATGTGGAGCCTGTAAGATGATGATGATGAAGATGATGCTGAATTTTAATTTATCTGTAATTGTTGATGATGAAAATGAGGAAACAAACACACAGAAGACGATGAACAAGTGTTGATGAAATGAATGATTGATCAGAGAGACATCTGACTGATCAGATGGAGCAGCAGGAGGAAGAAGTCCTGCTTGTTAGTCTGGTCCAGACCAGGTTAGCTGCACACCAGAGATCTCCATGGTAACGTATCCAGCCCTGCTTCTGTGACAACACTGAGATTCTAACGTTTGTACCGACTGAGATATTCAAACACAACATGTTCCAGTAACAAGTTGTTCATCTGCTTGTTGAACACTTGAAACTAGTTTTACTTCATGAAATATTAGACACCCGTTCATCATGTTTTTGTGTCTCTGACATTCAAAAAAATACTTCATTTTCCTTCATACAAATGAATTGACGTTTGTCCCAGAATTCCTCCTGACATGTTTGTTTGTGTGGAAACATTAATCATTTGTCTGTACAACATGAGTTTGTCTGGATGGATCCACTGGTGGAGCTGCAGAGCTGAAGAGCTGAAGTCACTACGTCTTTATTGGAGCAGCAGCATGATGTCATGAATATTGATGAAGCTCTTTTTCACTGGTTCTGTTGGACTGTTGGAACCTGCATCCTGGTGGCTTCAGCTCACATCTCTTATTCTTTATTCAGGTTGGCGAACTGCGGTCTGTCAAAGATCAGCTGTTCTTCTCTGGTCTCAACTCTGAAGTCCAACCCCTCCCATCTGAAACATCTGAAACATCTGGACCTGAGCAGGAACCAGAACCTGCAGGATTCAGGAGTGAAACATCTGTGTGGTTTCCTGGAGAGTCCAGACTGCAGACTGGAGACTCTGAGGTCAGACATGTTTTAGTCGTGTGTTCAGATGAATGTGATGTGAAAGTTGTGTTGACACTAACCTGCAGACATCAGGCTGATCTCCTGCTGATCCACACTGACCATCTGACTTCTCTGGTTTCTTCTTCTCTGCTTTAATCCTCCAACAGTTTGTTTCTCCTTAAACTTCCTCTTCTGATTTATTACATGAAAACTAAACATCTGAATGTGTCAGACAGGAACAACTGAACAACCAGAGATGTGTCTGAACTTGGAATAAAACATCTGAACAAACAAGAATTAACTGAGAAATAAGAAAAATACATTTGTTCCAACATTTAAATAGGTAATACTAGAAATGTAATTTTTATAGTTAGTATTCTATTCTGAAAAATGTCAATTATATCTTGATCTTAAGGTATTTTAATCAACCAACTGAATATAAAGTTCCCGGATTGATCCAGGATTACACATTGTATTCCTGACCTCCAAAGTCATCTCCAGCTGCTTTTCTCTGCTGCTTTTTCAAATGTTTTCCACGGTTGGATTAGTTTCATCGCTGATCATCTTGATGTAGTTTTTCTGGGACAGTTGGGAGGTTTGTTGCATGAAAGTATAAAGAAGTCCAGGATGTGTGAGAAAGGCTTGACATCTCCTCCTGAGTTCATCCTGGATGATTCCGCTGCAGGAAGACGATCCAGGATGAGAAGGTGCAGCTATGTCAAGCCAGGTTGAACTAATCCTGGTACGTGCACGTTGACATCTTCCTTAAGCAGACCGTGAGGTCGGTCCCAGATGTCCTGATTCAGAAATGGAGGACGAGTGTTGCTGATGTTTCACCGAGTGAACAACAGCTTCTAATGGAAACGTAGGAGGAGTTTAAACAGCTGATACGTTCAAAAATGTCCTCCAGACGCTGTTAATAAACTCAGAGAGTCTGACAGACAATAGTGGACAGACTGAATGTGTAGTAGTCCAACATATGAGCTGTAGAGCTCATTTACTGAATAACTTCTTACTGTGGCTGAAATCAGTCAAACCAACGTTGGCTTCCTTTGACTACCATTACATTTCACTTCAACAAATACAAGTTTACCAAATATAAAACTTTGAACATGGAAAACATCTTTTTCTAGGTTTTTAATATCATGTCTAAATAAGCCTGTTAAGATAATTTCATCCAGGTGACAGCAAGACATAAGGTGCAACAAATAATGTCTTTTTATGGTTTTCAGTGTGTAAAACTAAATATAAATACACATGTGTGTTGAAGTAAGAAAAGTGAAATAAAGCTGCCATCACCTTTATAATTCTCATTTATGTGGAGCCTGTAAGATGATGATGATGATGCTGAATTGTTATTTATCTGTAAATGTTGATGATGAAAATGAGGAAGCAAACACACAGAAGATGATGAACAAGTGTTGATGAAATGATTGATTGATCAGAGAGACAGCTGACTGATCAGATGGAGCAGCAGGAGGAAGAAGTCCTGCTTGTTAGTCTGGTCCAGACCAGGTTAGCTGCACACCAGAGATCTCCATGGTAACGTATCCAGCCCTGCTTCTGTGACAACACTGAGATTGTAACGTTTGTACCGACGGAGATATTCAAACACAACATGTTCCAGTAACAAGTTGTTCATCTGCTTGTTCAACACTTGAAACTAGTTTTACTACATGAAATATTAGACATCAGTTCATCATGTTTTTGTGTCTCTGACATTCAAACAAATGCTTCATATTCCTTCATACAAATGAATGAGTTGACATTTGTCCCAGAATTCCTCCTGCCATGTTTGTTTGTGTGGAAACTTCAATCATTTGTCTGCACAGCATGAGTTTGTCTGGATGGATCCACTGGTGGAGCTGAAGAGCTGAAGTCACTACGTCTTTATTGGAGCAGCAGCATGATGTCATGAATATTGATGAAACTCTTTTTCACTGGTTCTGTTGGACTGTTGGAACCTGCATCCTGGTGGTTTCAGCTCACATCTGTTATTCTTTATTCAGCTTGGAGAACTGCGGTCTGTCAGAGATCAGCTGTTCTTCTCTGGTCTCGACTCTGAAGTCCAACCCCTCCCATCTGGAACATCTGAAACATCTGGACCTGAGCAGGAACGACCTGCAGGATTCAGGATTGAAACATCTGTGTGGTTTCCTGGAGAGTCCAGACTGCAGACTGGAGACTCTGAGGTCAGACATGTTTTATTTGTGTGTTCAGATGAATGTGATGTGAAAGTTGTGTTGACACTAACCTGCAGACATCAGGCTGATCTCCTGCTGATCCACACTGACCATCTGACTGCTCTGGTTTCTTCTTCTCTGATTTAGTCCTCCAAAAGTTTGTTTCTCCTCAAACTTCCTCTTATGATTTATTACATGAAAACTAAACATCTGAATGTGTCAGACAGGAAGAACTGAACAACCAGAGATGTGTCTGAACTTGGAATAAAACATCTGAACAAACAAGAATTAACTGGGAAATAAGAAAATACATATTAACCAACATTTAAATAGGTAATACTAGTAATGTGATTTTTATAAGCAGTATTCTATTCAGAAAAATGTCAATTATATCTTGATCTTAAGGTCTTTTAATTAACCAACTGAATATAAAGTTCCCAGATTGATCCAAGATTACATATTGTATTCCAGACCTCCAAAGTCATCTCCAGCTGCTTTTCTCTGCTGCTTTTTCAAATGTTTTCCACGGTTGGATTAGTTTCATCGCTGATCATCTTGATGTAGTTTTTCTGGGACAGTTGTGAGGTTTGTTGCATGAAAGTAGAAAGAAGAAGTCCAGGATGTGTGAGAAAGGCTTGACATATCCTCCTGAGTTCATCCTGGATGATTCCGCTGCAGGAAGACGATCCAGGATGAGAAGGTGCAGCTATGTCAAGCCAGGTTGAACTAATCCTGGTACGTGCACGTTGACGTCTTCCTTAAGCAGACCGTGAGGTCGGTCCCAGATGTCCTGATTCAGAAATGGAGGACGAGTGTTGCTGATGTTTCACCAAGTGAACAACAGCTTCTAATGGAAACGTACGAGGAGCTTAAACAGCTGATACGTTCAAAAATGTCCTCCAGACGCTGTTAATAAACTCAGAGGGTCTGACAGACAATAGTGGACAGACTGAATGTGTAGTAGTCCAACATATGAGCTGTAGAGCTCATTTACTGAATAACTTCTTACTGTGGCTGAAATCAGTCAAACCAACGTTGGCTTCCTTTGACTACCGTTAAATTTCATTTCAACAAATACAAGTTTACCAAATATAAAACTCTGAACATGGAAAACATCTTTTTCTAGGTTTTTAATATCATGTCTGAATACGTCTGTTAAGATCATTTCATCCAGGTGACAGCAAGACATAAGGTGCAACAAATAATGTCTTTTTATGGTTTTCAGAGTGTAAATAGAATAGAATAGAAAGCCTTTATTGTCGTTATAATGATGTAATGAGATTAGGCAGCAGGTCCATAAAAGTGCACACATGTAAAGACTATGTAAAAAACAAAAAAATAAAATAAGAAACAGGAAATATAAATATATATACAAAAAAATAAATATAAATACACATGTGTTGAAGTAAGAAAAGTAAACTAAAGCTGCCATCACCTTTATAATTCTAATCTATGTGGAGCCTGTAATATGATGATGATGATGATGATGATGATGCTGAATTGTAATTTATCTGTAAATGTTGATGAAAATGAGGAAACAAACACACATAAGATGATGAACAAGTGTTGATGAAATGAATGATTGATCAGAGAGACAGCTGACTGATCAGATGGAGCAGCAGGAGGAAGAAGTCCTGCTTGTTAGTCTGGTCCAGACCAGGTTAGCTGCACACCAGAGATCTCCATGGTAACGTATCCAGCCCTGCTTCTGTGACAACACTGAGATTCTAACGTTTGTACCAACTGAGATATTCAAACACAACATGTTCCAGTAACAGGTTGTTTATCTGCTTGTTCAACACTTGAAACTAGTTTTACTACATGAAATATTAGACATCAGTTCATCATGTTTTTGTGTCTCTGACATTCAAACAAATGCTTCATTTTCCTTCAAACAAATGAATGAGTTGACATTTGTCCCAAAATTCCTCCTGACATGTTTGTTTGTGTGGAAACTTCAATCATTTGTCTGCACAACATGAGTTTGTCTGGATGGATCTACTGGTGGAGCTGCAGAGCTGAAGAGCTGAAGTCACTACGTCTTTATTGGAGCAGCAGCATGATGTCATGAATATTGATGAAGCTCTTTTTCACTGGTTCTGTTGGACTGTTGGAACCTGCATCCTGGTGGCTTCAGCTCACATCTTTTATTCTTTATTCAGGTTGGAGTACTGCAGGATGTCAGAGATCAGCTGTTCTTCTCTGGTCTCAACTCTGAAGTCCAACCCCTCCCATCTGAAACATCTGAAACATCTGGACCTGAGCTGGAACCACCTGCAGGATTCAGTAGTGAAACATCTGTGTGGTTTCCTGGAGAGTCCAGACTGCAGACTGGAGACTCTGAGGTCAGACATGTTTTAGTTGTGTGTTCAGATGAATGTGATGTGAAGGTTGTGTTGACACTAACCTGCAGACATCAGGCTGATCTCCTGCTGATCCACACTGACCATCTGACTGCTCTGGTTTCTTCTTCTCTGGTGTCTTTATGCAGCTTGCAGTGCTGCCGTCTGTCAAAGATCAGCTGTTCTTCTCTGGTCTCAGCTCTGAAGTCCAACCCCTCCCATCTGAAACATCTGGACCTGAGTAGGAACAACCTGCAGGCTGCAGATGTGAAGCAGCTGTCTGACCTGGTGGAGAGTCCAGACTACGAGCTGCAGACTTTCAGGTCAGTGGAGGTTGGAGTCGGTCCTGCTGCTTCCAGCAGTTTTCTACTAAATCCAGCTGATATCAAATCTAAAGATCCAGTGTTTCCAGTGAAGCTGCAGCTTCTCAGCGGCTGCTTTCCCCAGTAAAGCTGTGAGAGGAGGATGATGACAGGTTTCAGGATCAGATGATCCAGATGTTGGTTGTGGACCGGTGTTGTGCTTGTTCTCATGTGTCCAGACATAAATGTGTATTCCAGCTGACAGCCTTCCAGGATGCACAGACTGCTCCACTGCAGCTCTGAACACTCTGAAGTCCTGGATGTGCTGCATCACTGACTGACAGCTGGTGGAGGGAGTTTCTGCAAACACTCCTTTATCTCCTCTCTTCTTTCTTCTTTTTCTCTCCAGCTGGAAATGGTGAGAGTGAACAGGACGGTGTTTGTGCTGAGAGGATGAGACGTGTCCTGATGGTCCTCAGAGGTTCAAGCAGAACCAGTTTGTGTGGACAAACTCTGACTGGACCGTGATGATGATGAAGATGAAGATGAAGATGTACATAGTTTCTGAATTCCAGCGTTCTACAAACTTCTCATATATTAATTTAGTTCATGTTAAATCAAAAATTCTTTATTGTTATTATATTATTGATAAAAAACAGTACATCAAAATGTAGCCTTTAATTTGAACTTGAGTTTCTTTCAACATTGTTCCTCAAGCACTTTGTCTAAAGTCTGGATGAGTTCTAGTGTCGGAGGAGCCTACTACTGATGTACTGATGGATAAATGTCTTATGCTGCCATGGCGGAGCTGCTCAGCAGAGCAGCCATCTCCTCCACCGAGTCACGTGACTCCCCCGGTGTTTTCTTCTTATTTACATGTTTCAGTTTCATTCCAAGTTTTCCTTTGTTGTTGTTGTTGTGTTTTCAGCTTCGTCAGGTTTTTAAAGTTTCTCTCCGCGTCACTGATGAAGAGAGAGAGTGAAGAGATCCGTGGAAATAGCAGCATTTGATCATAAAACACTAAACACAAATGAACTTGAATTGGTCAATGGCTGTTCCTCAGTGTTTGTTCCAGTAAATATTGTAAATGTTTTCTGGATATTACGATGATTGTTAACACTTCAAAGAAACTCAAAATTCTTCAGTAAAACTTGGATCTTTTCTCTTGTTCAGTTTACTGTGGTTAATAAGTGTTTGTTTGTGATTAGTCTCGGTACCAGGAGCGTCACCGACCATCACAAGGCACTTTTTATTCTCTTGTTCACCATCAGCACAAATCTGACTTTTATTTCATAAGAGATCATTTCACACTCTCTTTCTTTTATTTATTGTAATACTGACATAGATTAAACTCTCATTTTACCACAAACTGCACAAAACACTTGAATATGCGTCAGATATGAAGAAAAAACAAAAAGTTTTATGAACTGAATTGAATTAAAACACGAATGTTCAACACTTGTTGATCGATAGTTGAAAAGGTTCTTGTTAATGGAGGAATGGAAGGGGGGTCTGGTAATTGGATAGTCAATTTGAATGAGGTACCATTTACTAAGTGATCTGTGGGGGTTATGACGTCCGAAACGCCTGCCAGAGTTGTCTGGTACCCTCTGTGGAGCCACGAAGACGGTTCTGATTTATTCGTGCAGAACCCAGGTAACCCCGCCTGAGGTGTTACATCAAGAATGGTCTCTGGAACCTGTGAGACAGCGCAGATAGTGAGGCTACATTTCCAAGTGCAATATACCAGAGATGTGTCTGTACCAAGTGGAGAGAGATCAAGAGATGGGTGGTGGGACTTACTCTGGTAGGTTGGGCTGCGATGACTGGAATGTGTTTGAACTGGTCGTCCCATGTTCCTCTGGTCGAGTCTTCGGCTGTGGAAGAAGAGGAAAAGGTAAACCGGGATCCGAACGTTCCTCCACTCGTTAAATGCACAACCAGCGGTTCGGAGGTTCAGAGGCGCCCTCTGAATCCACGGGAAATAGATATAGTGAAGACAAAATAAATGTAACTCGTGAAGATAATCTAACAACACGTGCTGCTCCATGAATTTACAAAGACTAAATGAAATGACACGGCTGGATTCCAGCCTCCATCTCTCCGTCCTCTGGTCCTGCTCTGACCTGCCAGGAATAACGTCTGTTTCACCCTGGCCTCTTCAGCATCAAACCAGCAGCAGCAGGGATTTCAGACCATGATCTCATCTGACCCTGGAGGGAAGTCCAGACTTCTGGAAACCAGCGATGAACAGTGATCCAACACTAGATGCTGTGTTGTCATGGAGACAAGCGAGGTAGATGATGGTCCGACTGAAGGCATCATCACAGCCGTGGAGCAGCGTTCTCCATCTCACTAGTTTGTGGTTTCCTTCTATGCATCAAAGGCAAATGGAAATAACAGGGAGTTTGCAGTTTGAAGAGATTAAGACCATTTTTCTTTTTTTATTTTCAATGATAATGTCAGTGTTTGCGATATTAATTATATTTACCTTTACTTAAATGTTTTATTCAAATGAAGCCTGTATGGCATGATGCTGCCCTCAGACAACAAACCACATATCTGGACCTCACGCTACTCCGTTAACGTGGGTTTCATGTGATAAATATCACTAGACATGTCTATGTCCAATAAAAAGAGGGATTAAAGTTCACGTGCATTCTTAATTCACGTCTCTTAATTTTAGTGGACAAGTGTCAGTTTAAGTGCTTTTGTCACTTCACTTTAAGTCAACCTACTTTTTTCATCACAGCACTTTATTTTTTCACTTTGTTGTATTTTTTATCCTGATACTCTATTTGCTATTTTATATTTCTATTTTTAACTTGACCCTTCTCTCAGTTTTAATACTTTTGTCTCTTTATTGCGTAAGTGCTGCTGAGTCCCCAAATTTCCCTCAGGATCAATAAAGTACCCGCCTGTCTTGGGTTCGAGTCACGGAGCAAATCCGTTTTATTTGGATTGGAGTTTCTGAGTTTAGAAATCCTCTAAATGCTAATATTTAATGTGTGAGCATTTCTGTCCAGAGAACTCAGAACTGAATGTATGTTTGCAACCTGTAACAGTAAAGAGAAAGTGATGTTTTAAGTGATCTGAGACATTTATAAAGTCTGAAAGAAAGTAAGTTGAGGACTGTCTAAGTCAGGGGTCACCAACCCTGGTCCTCGAGGGCCGGTGTCCTGCATGTTTTAGATGTTTCCCTGCTTTAACACACCTGATTCTAATTAATCATCGTCATCAGCTTTTCATCCAGGGCTGCACAATTCTGTTAATGACACAGTCACTTGTATCACGGTGCAATGAAGCAGGGAAACATCTAAAACCTGCAGGGACACCGGCCCTCGAGGACCAGGATTGAGGACCCCTGGTCTAAGTGCTTGTTGAAAAACAAAAAAGTGAGTTTAAAAACACAGAATAATCTGCAATGGAGTGTTGAATGTTTTAAAGAGAGCAGGGGTGTCCAAAGTCGGTCCTCGAGGGCTGCAGTGCTGCATGTTTTAGTTGTTTCCCTGCATAAACACACCTGATTCTAATTAACGGTTGTCACCAGCTTGTCATCAAAGTCTGGATAGTTCTGTTGATGACCAAGCTCCTTGTATCATGGTTTGATAAAAAAAAGGGACACATCTAAAACATGTACGACACTGGCCCTTGAGCGCCGACTTTGGACACCCCTGAACTAGAGGGCCAGAAAATAAATTGGATGATTAAAAGTTTAAATAAATGTCTCCCTCTAGTGGATAAATAAATTACCTCTTTAATATTTGTCTTGTCTCCCTATAGGGGAGATATAAAATCATTGCGTTTAAAAATCGAATCTCTGGAAATTGTTTTGGTTTTTTATTAATCCCAAAGTGGGGAAATGTTCTTGGAACGGCACGAAAGTAACAATATACACCAAAGTGAATTTAAGAATATATGAAAAATATAAACAAGTATAAAGGAACAAAATACATGTAAAATAAAACAAAATTAAAGCTGCAAGCAGCGATGAATGGACCCTCGCATGTGCAATTTTCACCAATAAAGGTCAAGGACTCAAAACTAAGTCCGATGACACCACCCACGACTCTTTATGTCAAACCATTCAAAAGTTATGGCAGAAAAGAGGAACTGTCAAATATCGACCAATCAGCTACTAGTATCACTTCCTGTTTAACGTTGAAGTTTGAAGTGGCGCCACGGCCACGCCATTTCACAAAAACTCGCAATTTTGAAAACTTTTCATCGTTAATGTCTATTGTGTATCCTGAGCGAGTTTTATGTCGAATGGACGATCCTGCTAGGAGGAGTTCGTTAAAGTATGACAAGTGAAAATGGCGTAAATTGCGCCAAAATTACACGATTAATTCAAAATGGCCGACTTCCTGTTCGGTTTCGGCCATGGCGCCAAGCGACTTTTCTTTAAGTTGCGACATGATACAGGTGTGTACCGATTTTCGTGCATGTACGTCCAACCGTATTGTGGGGGTTGAGGCACAAAGTTTTCTAGGTGGCGCTGTTGAGCCATTAGGCCACGCCCATTAATGCAAACCATTAAATATACATTTTTTTTTTAGTTTTTTTTAGTTTTGGGAACACACTTTTAATTTGTTTATGATATTTAGTATTGATTAAGTTTATTTTGGTATGTCTGTGGAGATCCATTTATCCAGGTAGAAAGTTCTTCTATTTTGGTACTTAACCATGCTTTTATTTTGAAAGCACCGGGTGAGATTACATGGGTTGGCAGACAGTGTTTCACCTGGACCTTCTCAGACATGTGGAGCTATAGGGGCCGGTGATGAGGATGATGCCGTCTTCTCCATTGTTGCAGTAAAGGTTAAATGCCAGATGAGCAATGAGGTTGTGCAAACTTACAGTGTACGCTAAAACTGTATGCTTTTTTGGATCCTGGGAGTTCAGGTACATTTTGCACCGTCAGTCTGGCAAGAAGACTGGCACTGAGAGGCAAACCAGCCAACATTTTACTGAGAACCTTGGCGCAGAAGAAAATTGTGTACTGCTGTGTTGTCTGGTGTGGAAGTGTCTGGCATGGACGATTTTATTGAGTTACCAAATGTATTACCAAACTCAAGAGACTGCCAATGTCAAGACTGAACATTCCACAGCAAGAGGATATTGCAAAATGGTCTTATCTGAGGAACATAAAACTTCACCATCTGGATTCAGAGGTTGATCTGCTCATTGGGACAGGCGCTCCTAAAGTGATGGAACCCTGGGAGCTGATTAACAGCCAGAGTGAAGGACCATACGCAGTCAGAACCAGAGTTGGCTGGGTAATTAATGGACCGCTGCACAGTGGAAACAGCAGTGGAGTCAAGACAGGCTGTTCCGTCATCACAACAAATTGTATACTGTGGAACATCTGGAAGAGATGCTCATCAGTCAATATAACCATGATGTCAGTGAAAAGACATCAGTGGAACGGTTGGAAATGTCAAGAGAAGACATTACATTTATGAAAATTGTGCAAAGTACAACAGAACTGAAAAGTGGACATTATTGCATTGATTTACCTTTCAGAGAAGATGATCCTGCCTTACCAAACAATCACTGTGTGGCAAAGCAGCGGCTTCAAGGCCTGAAGGGGAAATTTGAGAAAGATGTCAAGTACAAGGAGGAGTACACTTCATTTCTCAGTGACATGTTGGATCAAGGTTATGCTGAGATGGTACCCACGGAACAGCTGGAACAAGGTAATGGGAAAGTGTGGTACAAGTGCAAGTACCTGATAAGCATGTTGACTTCCTCAGATTTCTGTGTTGGCCCAAGGGCGACACTGACCAAGAACCAGCAGAATATCGCATGAGGGTACATTTGTTTGGAGCTGTATCATCCCCAAGTTGTGCTAATTATGCCTTGAGAAGAACTGCAGAAGATAATACATCTGATTTCCCCCCTGAAGTAATCAGTACTGTCAACCCTAACTTTTATGTAGATGACTGCCTGAAGTCCACAGCCTGGGGGGGAGATGCCATTCAACTGTTGAAGGACTTGACTGCACTCTGTTGCAAGGGAGGATTCAGTCTCCAAAAATGGGTAACAAACAGCCAGTCTGTGTTGATGTCAATCCCAAGTGACAGAGCGACAGAGATGAAAGAACTGGATTTGGACACAGATCGGCTTCCTGTTGAAGGAGCTCTTGGATTGAAAAGGTGTGTTGAGTCTGATAAGTTCATGTTCAGGACTTCAGTGCAGGAACGGCAGCAAACTAGGAGAGGATTTTTTTCTGTGGTGAGCTCGCTGTATTATCCGCTTGGATTTTTGGCTCCTTTCACCATGTCAGCCAAGTTAATGTTGCAGGAGCTCTGTAGAAGAAACCTGATGTTGGATGAGAAAATTCCCCCCTCCTTCTCCAAGCAATGGTCTGATTGGCTGAGCGATCTTCAAAAGATGAGTGCATTCACAGTTGAACGCTGTATCAAACCTCATGACTTTGGCATATTTGTGACAGCGCAAATATCTCATTTTTCTGATGCAAGTCAAGCTGGTTATGGAACAGCGTCTTACTTGATGATGGAAGATGGTGCACATGGGATTTCTTGTGGGGAAAGCCAGCGTTGCTCCCCTGAAGCAAATCACGATTCCTCGCCTGGAGCTCACAGCAGCAGTTCTCGCTGTCCGAGTGGATGCCATATTGCGAAAGGAGCTACAGTGGCAGCTGGAGAGGTCAATGTTTTGGACTGATAGCACGACCGTCCTCAAGTACATCTGTAATGAAACTAGACGTTCCCACCCACACCTTCGTTGCCAACAGAATCTCTGTTATTAAAAGGCTACAGATGTTGGTCAGTGGAAGTATGTGAGCACGAAGATCAATCCTGCAGATGAAGCATCACGTGGATTGACTGCGGTGGAGCTGCTTACGAATGGAAGATGGATTAAAGGCCTGGAGTTCCTCCATTTGTCAGAGAGTGAGTGGCCTGTGCCTGATTTTGAGCCAGCTGTGATTCCCGCTGATAAGGCAGGCCGAGACATCTGGCGATCCTCCTGCCTCTCAGGTGTCTCCCACCTGGAGGAGAAGTCATCCCTAAAACGTGCGGAAAAACGCAGGCAGCGGCATGAGCGCGCTGCAAGGACTGCTCAACCAGGTTCAACACACACCTGCCCCTTGTGTGGAAAAGTGTGCGGATCAGCAATTGGTCTGCACAGCCACAAGAGGTGGCATGAGCGCACCAAGCGCTGAACCCCCCCCCCCCCCCCCGGGAGATATGAAGTCATCATCGACAACGATGGACTGCCACAAGCATGTATGTATGTATGTATGTATGTATGTATGTATGTATGTATGTATGTATGTATGTATGTATGTATGTATGTATGTATGTATGTATGTATGTATGTATGTATGTATGTATGTATGTATGTATGTATGTATGTATGTATGTATGTATGTCATACACTAACATTGCTACTGGTATTTTGCTAAGGCAGTTGATGGTTTCGGAGATGGGACAAACAATGCCCTCCATAGCTACATTAATTGTGTGTGTAGGTGTGCGTGCCTGCGTGTGTGAGTCTACATCATAAATACAATGCAATGTAGCAGGCTGTTGTGATGATTGTGTGCCCACCATAGCTACACCATTAATAGAGTGTGTGTGTGCCTGCGTGTGTTAATCTACACACTGCAAAAACTCAAAATCTTAACAAGAATATTTGTCTTATTTCTAGTTAAAATGTCTCATTTTTAGTCAAAACAAGACTCATCACTGGAAAAAACAACAATTTTCACCTGTTTCAACTTTCAAGTAGATTCTCAATTAAAATAAGTAGAAAAAATGAGAAGTAATCAGAAGATAAATCTTGTCCCACTGGCAGATTTTTCTACTTATTTCAAGTGAAAATTTACTTGGAACAGGTGAAAATTGTCAAATAAGTAATTTTTCTGGTAATGACTCTTGTTTTAACTGTAATGGGATTTTTTGACTAAGAATTAGACATTTTAACAAGAAATAAGACAAATATTCCTGGAAAGATTTTGAGTTTTTGCAGTGCATCATAAATACAATGCAATTTGCAGGCTGTTGTGATGATGATTGTGTGTGTGCGGTCAAATAATCTTGTTACCTTCCATAGGATCCCAGCTGAATGGGAACACAATCTCCCTGATCCAGCAACACACGTACATCCCGCAGTTTTGACTTCTCCAGCTTCAGTTAGCAGCACCCAAGCATTATGCCACGCATTGTTCAAACACTGGCTAGACTCGACATTTGCTTTCAAATAAACAAAACGATCATGTTTGTATGACATGACACAACCAACTTTGTTGCTGTGCAGATATTGATTTGCCTCAGAGGCTTTCAGATTGACCATTGTGGATTGCATGAAGTAGGAGCAGATCTTGCTGTCCATTCTGCTGGGCCGTGTCGTCATGTTCTCCTCCCAGTTCTGCACTGAATTCGGGTGGAGGAGAGTAACGCCATCTCCAGTCAAAGTAGTAGAACCGTGTTCCCATGGCAAAGATAGTTGTCGACATTAGAAGCTCACGAGCAGCAAGTCTTTGCTTTAGGTTAGTATCCACGCCGCTGTGTTTATACCGGTAGACGCTGCGGAAACCACTTCTGGCGGCAATGAAATGCATTTGTGTAGGGTAATGACAGCACCCATGTTTTGGCGCGTAAAACTGTATTTGAACGCTGTGCGTCTGATGCTAGAACCAGGGTTGCCACCCGTCCCTTGAAATAAGGAATTGTTTCGTAATTGGGAATTAAAAGTTGCGTTCCGTATTGAACCAATACAGACACATATTCTGCTCTTATTTATTTATGTCATAATGCACAGGTGAAGGTCGGAAAATTTGAATATATTACAAAACTTCATTCGTAGTAAATTCAACTTAAGGTGAAACAAATATATTATTTCCCACTACATGCAAAGTGAGATATTTCAAGCCTTTATTTGTTATAATTTTGGTGATTATGTCTCAGTTTATGAAAACCCAAAATAAAAAATCTCAAAAAATTAGAATATGAAATCAATAAACAATTCATTCATCAAAATTATAACAAAGGCTTAACATATCTTGCTTTGCCTGTAATGAGACTATGTAATATACATGTATTAGTTTCACCTTTTAAGTTGAATTATTGACTTTTACACCATATTCTTCACCTGTAGGCTATATTCTACATCTTGGCTGATACATAGCATAGGAGGCTATTTCAGTTACCAGTATGGTTGGCTGTCTGTACAGTCCTACAAGTTCAATGCTATTAAAGCACTTTAAACTTCAAATCAAAGCATTTTGTTTTTCATGTAAAATAAATACATTTCTATGCATTTTAGAAGTTTTGGAGATGTCCCTTTTTTTTGGCGCCTGTGCTGCTGAAATCGGGGTGTCCCTTATTTCTATTTCTGAAAGGTGGCAACCCTAGCTGGAACTGATTTGCTGAAAACGATGATGATACTTATCAAGTGTGCTGTCACGTTTGTGTTTTCTTCATCTCAACCAAACAACACAAACACCTGCATGCCGTCATTTGACGAGCGAGTCTCTCCTTAAAGTAAATGGATTGCGCTCATATAGTTTATTTCTTTAGTTCAGTCATTTATAGGTTCTGCAAAGCGATTTAGCCTTTTTCCTATTCACCCATTCACAGCCTCTTATTTTAGACACTCATGCAATGTGACAACAACACACTGCTGATCACGTCAAGTGAAGCATCTGGTACGACGCCGACACGCGGCAGCAACTGCGGAGCTGAAGCTCCGCTCGGAGCTGCGGCCGCCCCGCTCGTGAACGAGCTCCCCGTGATTCTTAAAACACACCGCACTTAATCTTTGCCTCGCAAACAGAGGATCGCGGGTCACCACGTGTTCAACATTATATAAGGGGAATTTCAAGCTGCAGCTTCCGCTATTATGGCCATACCAGCCTGAATACTGATCTCTGATCTCGGAAGCTAAGCAGGGTCGGGCCTGGTTAGTACTTGAATGGGAGACCGCCTGGGAATACCAGGTGCTGTAAGCTTTTTCAACCAGCAGAAAACGCTAGAGCTCAATCTACCCGCACATTTTTCAACATGCTCACAGTGACCACTCACATCCAAAATCTTTTTGCACATGCTGCAGGCACTTTAACTCCACCGTTGTTGTCCAAGTTCTCATGTTTTTCCATGTATAATTTGAATATCTAGGTATTAACTGGGTTTCTGCAGTAACTGCAATCAAAAGTCATTGTAGCAAGGGCTAGTGCTACGGGGGTCACCCGACAGGACAGAGGACACAAGGTTTAGTGCAGGAACTCCTTTATTCTTCCATAGACACACGTGCACCAGCAGAACCTTCAGCAGAGACCTCTCCCAGCAAACCTCTTGCTGGTGTGCAGCTGCTCTTTATGAAGGAAAGCAGGGTGGAGCACAGTTGTGCCCAATCAGCTGAGTGGCTGCTCCTCCACCCTGCCACACACCCCCATCGCCCAACTCAGGCCGGGGACCATCCGGCCTAGACAACCTCTTGTATTAAGTGAAGATGAAGTCAACAACTGGAGGAGGAGGTTTGGATTGGAGGTTCTTGTCATTTGAATCTTACGGACTTTTACCTTCAGTCTGTAGGTAACGGGTGAATCTGCACAGTGGAAGTTTCAGGCCGAGGTTTGTATCTGGTCCTGTGGAGGACTGAGGATATGTCATGTCACATGACCCTGTCAGAGTCAAGTAAGATCAAAGGACATGATGACATCACACAACATAATGACATCACAACAGCTGACTTCATAATAGAGTAAGTTCCATTTTCATTCACAGCATCACTGGTCACACATCAGTCTTGGCACAGAGATCCCTTCAAGACAAACTAAAAAACGAGTTGAGCTACACAGTTAACAGATTTCTCTTACAAGCACTGAAGAAACAACCAGACCATATACTTTGAAACAAAGTCTTGAAACATCCCAATAATGTAATCATAGGGTTTGGAGATCATTTAAAGGTGTTGTTGTCAAAGTTCATGCATCCACAATCAGAGTTTGCACAAATTTGACCAGCATGAGAGGGTCAATTGTTGGTCATTTGTAAAATATTTTATTTTAATGTGGTCCTAATAGAGACGTTACCGTCCTCACATGCTCAGTGTCATTGGGGGAGATTGTTCTTCTCCTGAAAAGGCAGATAGTTCAGTCCGAGCATCTCTCTGTGTGTAGCGCATATTTGAATTCATACAGCTTCAACAGGTAATAACCAAGGTTAAAAGCAGTTTATCCCCCCCCATCTGGCGCCTCGGTTGGCCAGAGGGGGCATGTATAGCCCAGGACTGTTGCATGTTTTTGTTTAACTACCCAAGGGAACACAGGGAGAACATGCAAACTTCATACAGAAATGCGGGAATTGAACCCAGGACCTTCCTGCTGTGAGACAGCTGCACTACCAGCTGCGCCACAGTGCCCCACACAATAAACAGCTTTTAAAGATGCTAATTGCTACATTCATCGTCAGAATGATGGAATTTATGATACATGGACACAAAATTTGAAGAAAAGGTGAAATAGACACAACTAGATTAGTGCTGTAGTTCTTATAGTGAAGTCATTTATTGTTTTTTAGGGATAGAGATAGGGGTTGGGTTAGGGGTTTGGGGTTAGGGCTAGATGGGTCAGGGGGTTAGGAACCAGTTTAGGGTTTGTTTGCATTTCGTCTGACAAAGATTTTCAAAATAATGTCACTATTGTCATCTATAGAAGGAAAAACTAAACTAAGAACTGAACTCATTCTAATATTTCAAGCGATGTCATGCTTGAAGTCGCCTTAGCTACTTGGCTTTTATCGTAGCTAAGAGACTCGCTAATACGGCGGAAGGAGGAACTTCCACGAGTCACCCCAGCCCGAGAGGGACTTGACGGACTTCTTCAGGCTTTCAGGATGGACCAAGAACTTCCAGGACTCCCCCCAGTCCTCAAAGAGTTTGTCTTCGGGTTCTTTTTCAATCATGGGTTTGGTCGCCGAGCCACCGCCTTTCTTTGAACGCGGTTGGGTTTTAGCCAGGAGGTGGCACCCTGCCCACTTCTTGTCCGACTTCTGCTCCTTCACGATGTTGGAGAGCAGATGCTTTCTGGTTTTTGGCTTTTTGGTTAAGATCACCCGGGGGTCGCCGTGGCTCCTTCTCCCCGTCTTCTGTGGTCCGGAACCCCGCAGAAGGAGATGCGAGTTTGCCCAGAACCTGAGGTCAGCATCGGATTTGCTTAAGTTGGCACGCGTCTCCTTGTGCCTCGACCAGATTGGTGGATACCGAACGGGGTTGGGGCAAGACTCCGTCCAGGGCCCCTCCAGGTGGGGCATGGGGTTGGCAATCCTGAAGGACATACCCCATTTACATCCACGCTCATTAGCTAAGGCTTGCTGCCTTTGAGCAAGGTCACTTTGGTTGTTATCAATTGTTCCGGGTTCACTACGGCTGGATTTCGGTTTTAAAAGCGGCTCAGCACTCCAGGAAGACCTCCACTCCCTTTCGGGATATTGTTCCCTGAACATTGCATCGTCAAAAGAGCGGCTCATTTTAGCCCTGGCTCCCTCCAAGGAAAGGATCTTCTTCGGTTGTTGGATCACTGCGGATTCGTCGCCCCCCTTGTCCGGCGTGTGGTGGACGGACCTCCTCCAGGCATTCCTCCACTGACTCAGAGAGGGTTTGTCATGGTGGAACTGGGTTTCCGACACCATCCAGGAATCCTGCCAATCCAATAAGGACCAGGAATGCCCTCTTCCTTCAGCCGCTGTTCCTTGCTCAGGTTCTGACTGATGCTGAGGCACCGAGAACTTCCACGATTCCCCCCAAATCTGCTCATCAGTGGGTCCATTAGTAGGGAATTCTGGTGACTTATCCCGGTGTCGCTGGAAAGTGGACCAGTCTTGCTCCCAGAGCTCGGGTGTCTGATTCAGGGGCTGATAGGTACATTTCCACGAACCCTCTAAGAAAACGCCCATCTCACCCTCTTTGAAAGGCTCCATCGGATCGGGCCGGAATCGTCTCCTCTCCACTCTCTTTCTATGTTTTATCAACTTCCAAGAGTCCTTCCATTCCGGCAGTGGTGATACCTTCAGTAGGTCTTCTAGAAGGAGCACCTTTGAATTGGAGAGTTGCCTCCGTCCTTGAAATATCACATCATGTCTGAGTTGCTCGTAGTACGGATCGGCTTTCTCAGAGTACTCCACCTTAGGGGGTTCCCCTACCTCTTGAGGGTCTGAAACCATTTCCGTCAGCGGTGGCAAGGCCTTTAGTACCTTGTCTATCTCTTGAGACGGCTTTGAGTTGTTTTTTATCACCTGCCATGACTTGTTCCAGTCGGAATCCAGCTCAAACCCGTCGAGTTGTAGGTGCAAATCCTTGTGGGGGGTCCTGGGAGACACTATTTCATGGTGTTGTAGCTCTTTCTCCTCATGTTGATGAGGCGTTTTGAGGTTGGCTTTGGTAGCTGCTCTCCATGAACCGGCCCACTCTTGTCTGGCAGCTTGAACCTTTGAGTCCTTCCTACCATGATGGTTGACTGATCTCCAACTGTCCTCCCATTGGGAGGTCCTCTCACTTGCTTCGTCTTGCTTTTGGACTTCCGTTGAACCATCACTCAGAGCTGGGAAAGGATCCGGTTCACGTTCAGGCTTGGTGGACCGCCACGAATCCATCCACTCTGATGAAGACAAGACCTCATTGCGGCGTTGGGTTTCCACCAGTGCCGTGAAGAGTCCATCCTCGGCCGAAGTCCCCCCATCTTCTGATTTATCCCATCCCTTGATGATGTCGGATCTATCGCAGGAGGCTTGCCAGTCCTCCCCGGGGAGGGTCCAGTCTAACTCCTGGGGTTCCACCTTGATGGAGTCTGGCTTTCTCCAGAGGTGGAGGGTCTCAGGGTCGGCCATGTTGGGCTCTTCTGGGAAGGGCGTACCGGGTTCAGAGTGAGGCTGGCTGGTGCGGAACATCCAGCACTGGCCCCAGTCGGTACACGAGCCCTCCTCTGGTGGGGGGGAGGACTTGTACTTCCATGCCTTGCTCCAAACTGCCGCGGAGGGTTGAGTTTCCGCGATGGACATTAGTAGCTGTAGCCGGTTCGGACGCTTGACCTGCACCTTTTGAACCGTTGCTGGAGGGGGAGGGGGAAGGGGGGTGGCACTGGCTTTGATTTCCGATTTCCGGACAGGGGCAGTACGAGGGGTTGCGGGCACCTTGCCCTTCCAGAGGTTGTCGTCTAGCTCGAGCTCGGAGGGTTTGGGTTTCTTCGCCACCTTTTTGGGGGCTCCCATCTTGGCGTAGATACGATCAGCCCAGTCCTTGTTGATGCTGCAGGAAAACACAAACATCGGAGAACTGTTTCATGAGTTGCGTTTAAAGTAGTAAATCAAGTAGTATGTACAAATCAAGTAGTACGCACAAATCAAGTAGTACGCACAAATCAAGTAGTATACACAAATCAAGTAGTATGGACAAATCAAGTAGTACGCACAAATCAAGTAGTATACACAAATCAAGTAGTATACACAAATCAAGTAGTATGCACAAATCAAGTAGTACGCACAAATCAAGTAGTATGCACAAATCTAGTAGTAGGCATAAGTCAAGTAGTATGCACAAATCAAGTAGTACGCACAAATCAAGTAGTATGCACAAATCTAATAGTATGCATGAGTCAAGTAGTATGCACAAATCTAGTAGTATGCACAAATCAAGTAGTATGGACAAATCAAGTAGTACGCACAAATCAAGTAGTATGCACAAATCAATTAGTATGCACAAATCTAGTAGTATGCATAAGTCAAGTAGTATGCACAAATCAAGTAGTACGCACAAATCAAGTAGTATGCACAAATCAATTAGTATGCACAAATCAATTAGTATGCACCGATCAAGTAGTATGCACCAATCAAGTAGTATGCACAAATATAGTAGTATGCACAAATATAGTAGTACGGACAAATGAAATAGTATGCACAAATCAAGTAGTATGCATAAGACAAGTAGTACGCACAAATCAAATAGTATGCATAAGACAAGTAGTATGCACAAATCTAGTAGTATGCATAAGTCAAGTAGTATGCATAAGTCAAGTAGTATGCATAAGTCAAGAAGTATGCATAAGACAAGTAGTATGCACAAATCTAGTAGTATGCATAAGTCAAGTAGTATGCATAAGTCAAGTAGTATGCATAAGACAAGTAGTATGCACAAATCTAGTAGTATGCACAAATCAAGTAGTATGCATAAGACAAGTAGTACGCACAAATAAAGTAGTATGCACAAATCTAGTAGTATGGACAAATCAAATAGTATGCACAAATCAAGTAGTATGCATAAGTCAAGTAGTATGGACAAATCAAATAGTATGCACAAATCTAGTAGTATGCACAAATCTAGTAGTATGCACAAATCTAGTAGTATGCATAAGTCAAGTAGTATGCATACGTCAAGTAGTATGCACAAATAAAGTAGTATGCACAAATCAAGTAGTATGCACAAATCAAGTAGTATGGACAAATCAAATAGTATGCACAAATCATGTAGTATGTACAAATCAATACACGCAAATCAAGTAGTATTTATACGTCAAGTAGTATGCACAAATCAAGTAGTACGCACAAATCTAGTAGTATGCACAAATCTAGTAGTATGCATATGTCAAGTAGTACGCACAAATCAAGTAGTACGCACAAATCAAGTAGTACGCACAAATCAAGTAGTACGCACAAATCAAATAGTATGCACAAATCAAGTAGTATCCACAAGACAAGTAGTATGCACAAATCTAGTAGTATGCACAAATCTAGTAGTATACACAAATCAAGTAGTATGGACAAATCATGTAGTATGTACAAATCAAGTAATACACGCAAATCAAGTAGTACGCACAAATCTAGTAGTATGCATACGTCAAGTAGTATGCACAAATCAAGTAGTATGGACAAATCAAGTAGTATGCACAAATCAAGTAGTATGCACAAATCAAATAGTATGTATAAGACAAGTAGTATGCACAAATCTAGTAGTATGCACAAATCAAGTAATACACGCAAATCAAGTAGTATGCACAAATCAAGTAGTATGCACAAATCTAGTAGTATGCACAAATCAAGTAGTATGCACAAATAGTATGCATACATCAAGTAGTATGCACAAATCAAGTAGTATGGACAAATCAAGTAGTATGCACAAATCAAGTAGTATGCACAAATCAAATAGTATGCACAAATCTAGTAGTATGCATAAGACAAGTAGTATGCACAAATCAAGTAGTATGCATAAGACAAGTATGCACAAATCAAGTAGTATGCATAAGATAAGTATGCACAAATCTAGTAGTATGCATAAGTCAAATAGTATGCACAAATATGGTAGTATGCACAAATCAAGTAGCATACATAAGACAAGTAGTATGCACAAATCTAGTAGTATGCATAAGTCAAGTAGTATGCACAAATAAAGTAGTATGCACAAATCAAGTAGTATGCACAAATCAAGTAGTACGCACAAATTAAGTAGTATGCACAAATCTAGTAGTATGCATAAGTCAAGTAGTATGCACAAATAAAGTAGTATGCACAAATCAAGTAGTACGCACAAATTAAGTAGTATGCACAAATCTAGTAGTATGCATACCGGTAAGTCAAGTTGTATGCACAAGCACAAATCAAGTAGTATCTCCGATCTTTTTTTAAAGAGCATATTGCAGGTTGGAGACCCCTGTGAATCAATGTGTAGGAAAATAATGTAGGAACTGAATTTTCATTGAAATACGCATAAATATATACTACAGTGACCTCCGGAGTTGTTTTTGTGAGAGTATTTTGCTTCCGCATCTGAAAAAGTTGAACCGGAAGTGACGTGGCATAGGGGAGCGCGGTGAATTCAACAATAGGAAAAATAATGGATCTTAATGTTAGTTGAAGAGGTTGTGAATGTGTATTCACACCAATATGACGGGCCACAGCCTTATAATTACGAAACCCGTTAGGCCCCCCACGTTCTTTTGATTGACAGCTGAAACTCGCTTTTTAAAAGGCTGATTTATGGGTCCGCGTTGTACCAACGCAGACCCTATGGCGTAGGTTACGCGGCGACGCACAGAACGCTGCGTGCGCCGCGTAACCTACACCGTAGGCTACGCCGTCGATTTTACGCGGAACCATAAATCCGCCTTTATTCACTACAGCACCCGCCCGTGCTCCTGAAAGAAACTCTGAAACTCCTTAAAAATGGGTGAGTACTTGTAATCTGTCTACGTTTGTAGATTGCTTATTATCTTCTCTTTTTTCTGATTAAAAGCATCCGAAATAGCCGGGTATTTTTAAAACCGAATACTTCCCCCCCTTCGTTTATCCACATTACATCGTTGTTAAAAAAAAAAAAACCTTCCACACTTAACCGAAGATCTGCGTTTTCGACCACTTTCATAAGCACAGACCTGTAGATCATTTGGTCTTCCAGCCTCCGGGCCGCCTCTGCTGCGCCGCTTCCCCGGGATCCGCGTCTCCTCCTCGGGTAACGAGTTGGAGTTTCGCCGTGTCCGCCGCAGAGCTGCTGCGTTAATCGACGCAGCCCAGCTGCAGCCCTGCTGCGCGTCGCCGCGTACCCTACGGCGTAGGCTCCGCGTCGGTGTAACAGTGTCAAGAGCAGAGACCATTTATTTAATAAATAGCTTGGAGGACAGATGGTGGATCATCTGTAGTTCTGGGTCGCACGTTAGACGTCAGACTCAGGCGTCAGGCAGATTTGTTGTTGTTTTGGAGCATAATGTGACGTTCGAAAACGCAAAACTCCGGTTATCTCTGTCTACACCAGGTCTACACGCGTCTACATAAACGGAGTCTTCAAAAATCTTCACTTTGCCCGGAGTTTTTTTTAAACATTCGTTTATTTGCGTTTTCATGTGGATGACAGGTCCAAACGTAGGAAAATATCTTGGGTTTAGCAGATACCTGGCTACGTGTGTATGGGGTCTGCCAGTCAGATGGGGCAGCTGTGGAGACGTCTCCCTGGTGCTACGTCATATGACGTAGCATTTGTAGGAGCGTGGCTAAAATCAGCCACTTTTTCCTCTGAATAAGTGCCCTTATGTCTTGTAAAACATATTAAATCCTATATTAACTTCTCACATAGTCATTTTCACATAAGGTCAGGTATCATTTTTGAAAAAATTCTAACCTGCAATATGCTCTTTAAATCTTCGTGACATGTGTTGCTCAAATATGGCAACATAGCTCTTTTAATTAGCGCTAGTTAGCGGGGGCGGAGCCGGACACTTGACTCCTCTTCTTCTCCTCCACCGGGTGTTGCTTTTTTAATCCGCTTTAATCGCTCTCAAAGACACCCCAAATGCAGCATTCAAGGGCTTTTATATAAAGCAAAGGATTCTGGGAGATTGTCTGGTCACATCATATTTAATCTGGATAGGTTTACCGGTCTTTTCAGGGCATTCTAGGAGCTTTCTGTTCGCCTCGAGCTCCTCGGTTCCCGTTTTTTTTTTAGTAAAGGTTGTAAAAATGATTTACTTTATTGAAGTATTCATTACCCCCCCCCCCCCTAAATCTGTCCGGCTGCTCGAGCTGCCTGAGAGGTCGAAGGTTCGAGAGTTAACCGGTGACCTTTCCACAAACCAGAGGAATCAGGTTCCTGGACTTGGATGCTCATTTTTTTCTTCTTATTTTAGGGAATAAATAAGTTCAGCTGATGTTTAATCAAAATATTCAATTGAATAAATGAATCTGACAAGGAAATAAAGACTAAATTATTGTTATTTTTTAAATGATGACTTTTTTTTATTGATATTATATATTGATATTTATTGATTTTGACATTCCAGGTTTACGAATTCAATTTCATGATTGGTTATTTTGTAATGCCACGTTTACGTATTACACCTCATGACACTTATATTTTGTAATGGAATATTTATTTATTTCATGACACTTTTATTTTGTAACGAAATAAGTGTCATGAAATGTAATACGTAATGGTAGCATTTCAAAATAAAAGTCTAATGAAATGAATAAATATGTCATTATGAAATAAACTAGTTTTATTAATGAATTTTGTATTTATTTCATTGTTATTCATTTATTTAATTTAATATTTCATAATTTAACTATTTATTTATTCATTTTATTTTGAAAGAATCGGCATTCCATAGGATATAATTGGTTATACTCTCTATTTAATCCTTAATTTCACGTTTTATACTTAAAATATTCACTTATGACCAGTAAAAAAAGAGGAAGACACATTTCTCTGTCAGGTCTGGCTGATATTCGAATATGATGGGATGTCTCTCACATGTCCAGGGCACTCCGCTCCCGCCGCTCGTCCTCCAGCTGCCGCCGCTCCCAGGACTCGCGCGTGCGGATCTCCCACACGTTCTTCATGATGGCAGCGCCGTAGCCGGCCACATCGGGGGGGGGATCCGCGCTCATGGTCGGGGCTCCCGGTTCTGGTGGCGGGGGGACTCAGGGGGGGGGTTATTATGGGATGTGGGGGGAGGGGGGAGGAGACAGAAATATGATGCTGGTCTCCCCCTAACACACACACACACACACACACACACACACACACACACACACACACACACACACACACACACACACACACACACACACACACACACACACACACACACACACACACACACAATCACACACATACAGACACACCCACATACACACACACAGCCACACCAACACACACACACACACACACACACACACACACACACCAACATATACAATCACACACATACAGACACACACACAGCCACACCAACATATACACACACACACACACACACACACACACACACACACACACACACACACACATACACACCAACATATACACACACACATGCAGACACACCCACACATACAGACAGACACACCCACATATACATGATCGGCGGTCACTCGAGACGAGTATGACAGTCTTCTTCGCGGGTGGTCTACTTGTGGGTCTTCAGGTGGCCGTAGATGCCGATCCGTGACCCACATATTTTTTTGCAATGTGGATAGGGGAAAGTGGTGATGGGTTGTGGTCGTGCTGGAGCCTGTTTCTGTCTTTCCTTACGGAGTTGTCGTTTGGTTTGTGCGACACGGTGGAGTTCCTTCTCATAATGTGCTGCACCTTCTTGCACCGCTGCCCTCCAGCAGTGCCTGTTCAAGGCCATGTGCTCCCAGTCCTGAGATGTTATCAGGAATTTCTTCAGATTGTTCCTGATGTTGTCCTTAAAACGTTTCTTCTGCCCACCTGGAGCTCGCTGACCTCTGTCCAGCTGAGAGTATAGAATTTGTTTGGGGAGACAGGTGTCGGACATGCGGATGAGATGGACAGTCTATAGGAGTTGGTGCTGCATTATTAAGGTGGTGATGTTGGGCATTTTGGCTTCCTCCAGAACGCTAATGTTAGTGCGTCTGTCCTCCCATTTGATCCTGAGTATGTTTCTCAAGGTTCTCTGGTGGTGCTGTTCTAGAGCTCTGAGGTGCCTGCTGTAGGTTGTCCATGATTCTGCCCCATACAGCAAGGTGGGGAGAACCACAGCCTTGTAAAACAGGAGCTTGGTTTTGACCTGGAGATCTCGGTCTTCAAAGACTCTTTTCCGGAGTCTGGCATAAGCTCCACTTTGGAGGAGAGAAGGCTGGCTGCCGAAGTAGGGTAAGTGGTGAACATTTTCAAGCGTGGTGTTGTCCACTTTTATGGTGGGTGGAGTAGGTGGCTGGTTGGGAGGAGGCTGATGTAGCACCTGACCTTCTTGATGTTCAAGGCCAGACCCAGGGCTCTGTATGCCTTAGCAAAGGCGTTCAGGATGCCCTGGAGGTCTTCTGCAGAGTGTGCCTCGATGGCATTGTCGTACGCATACTGGAGCTCCATGACAGTGGTGTATTGAATCTTAGTTTTGGCTTTGAACCTGTTAAGGTTAAAGAGCCTGCCATCAATCCTGTACCAGATCGGAATTCCTTGTGGCAGCTCTTTGCCAATGAGGTGTAGTATGGCAGAAATGAAAAGTGAAAACAAGGTGGATGCAATAATGCATCCCTTTTTGACCCCTGTCTCCACAGTGAAGGGCTCAGACAAGGAGCCGCTGCTGTTGAGAACTGTGGCTGTCATGCAGTAACCTCAGTATTCTGAAATATTTGTCCGGACAGCCTAACGCAGAAGGATGCTCCACAGGGCCTGATGGTCTACCGTCTCAAAGGCCTTTGACAGGTCTATGAAAGCTGTGTACAACGGCTGCTTATGTTCACTGCATTTCTCCTGGAGTTGGCGTGCTGTAAAAATCATATCTGCTGTGCCTCTAGATGGATGAAACTGCACTGTGATTCTGGGAGAACTTCCTCAGACAGCGGGAGAGAACACGAGCGATTACTTTGCCAGTGGTTGAAAGGAATGATATGCCCCTATAGTTTCCACAATCCGCTTTATCCCCCTTCTTGAAAATGCTCACTATCAGAGAATCCCTGAGCTCTGAGGGGAGTTCTTCTTTTTCCCAGACCTTCAGAAGGAGGGCTTGGAGGAGCTCTGGTCCACCTTCCTTTAGGACCTCAGCTGGCATCCCATCTGGACCGGTGGCCTTGTTGTTTTTCAGGCTCCTGATGGCATCTTGGACCTCTGTTAAGGTGGGAGGTTCCCCCATGTCTTCCTTGATGGGACTCTGAGGGAGGTGGCTGATGACATCTGATTGAGTTGTGCTGTTGCGATGGAAGAGTTCCTGGAAGTGTTTTCTCCATCGGTTGTTTATGGACCCGTTGTCCTTCAACAGCTCCTGCCCGTCCTTTGAGCGTAGAGGGTTTTGGCCACAGTGCCTTGGGCCATAGACAGCCTTTGTAGCACTGAAAAAGCCTCTAGTGCCTCCAGAGTCTGCCAACCTCTGGATTTACAGTGCTATCTCAGTCCACCAGGAGTTTTTAATCCGTCTCACGCGGTTCTGGACGTGACGTTCTGGCTCTAGAGTGAGCCTGTCTCTTGGCTTTGCAGGTTATGTCGTTTTGCCAGACACAAAAGGCTTCCCTTTATATATATATATATATATATATATATATATATATATATATATATATATATATATATATATATATATATATATATACATATACATATACTACCTGTAACCGGAACTCCTTCCTCCGGAAAATAAAAGTCTTGCGGTTCAGATCCCTTTTTCACTTTATTGTCCTCAGCACAGTATCTGCACAACATGAACAAGTACAAGTACATTTTCTAATCAGATGGAGGTTTTATTGCAACGGTTTCCATGGCGACCGTAGTGCTGCCCAATGGCTGCGAGGCAAATATTTCAAAATAAAACCATTTTAAATAGAATGAAGGGTGTGTAAGCCTACTGAAACGCTCTGTGGCTCTTATTTTGAAAGTTCGTATCAACAGCTTCCAGTAAATATTTAAAAAATAAAAAAATTTTAAAGAAATGGATGGTGTATATGCCCAATGAAACGCTAGGGGGCACTTATTTTGAAAGTTTCTATCAACCAATTTGTATCAGTTTGTAGCAATATTTCAAAATAAAAGCATTTTAAAGAAATGAAGGGTGTATATGCCCAATGAAACGCTACGGGACTCTTATTTTGAAATGTATTTATTTATTTCAATGTATTTTGAAATTTCGTATCATATTTTGCAACAGCTGCCTGCAAGTATTTCACAATAAAAGCATATTAAAGGAATGAAGGGTGTGTAAGCCCACTGAATCGCTCTTATTTTGAAAGTTTGTATCAACAGCTTCCAGTAAATATTTAAAAAAATAAAAGCATTTAAAAAAAATGATGGGCGTATATGCACAATGAAACGCCAGGAGGCTGTTATTTTGTAAGTGTGTATCAATTTGTATCAATCAATTTGTATCAGTTTGTTTCAATATTTCAAAATAAAAGCATGTTAAAGAAATGAAGGGTGAATATGTCCAATGAAACGCTAGGGGGCTCTTTTTTTTGTTTTAATATTTTTATTAGGGGGTAAGGCACAGCAGAACAGGAATAAAAAATCTATATATACAGTCTACCTCCTGGGATGTTTTTTTTAATTCAAAAACAGAACAACCATTCAACAAAAATAATAACAAATAAATGCAAATTATTTAAGTAATATTTAAGTATTAAAGCTACACAGTATAAATTAAAAAAAATAGATGAATAAAAAGGAAAGGAATGAGAGAAGAGAGGGAGGGGGATCTGTCAATCAGGAGGCAGGGACTGGAGAGAGTGGAAGAATGTAAGAAAGGGAAGCCACTTATTATAAAATTTGTTACAGCTACCCTTCAGTGCATATCTAATCTTTTCCAGCTTCAGAAAAAACATGGTATCGTTGAGCCCCTGAGTACTAGAGTACTCTAGGTACTAGTACTAGAGGAGCCTTAGTCGAATTCCAGTAGAGAAGAAGGTGGCATCTTTCCAGTAAGGAAAGCCAGAATGTCGATTTGATTTGAAGTAAACTGGCCATGGTCCTCTGGGAGCCCGAATATGGCAACATGGGGGGAGACTTTTATATTCACGAGAGAATTTTTGACATGGTGTCAAAATAATTCAACCAAAAGCGAGACAGTAGTGGGCAAGAATAGAACATGTGAGTTCAATTGCAGGACGAGGCATGACATTTGTCGCATTTGTCAGTGACACTGGGATAGATCTGTGAGAGTCGAGCTTTAGAAAAGTGGACTCTAAACAGTACTTTAAACTTTATAAGTGTAAGACGAGCGCAGGATGAACTTGTGTAAATGTTTTTAAGAGCAGTGTCCCACCAGTCATCCTCCAAGTTTAGATCCAGCTCATCTTCCCAGGCAGCCCTAACTTTAATAGAGAGAGACAGAAGGTCATTGTAAACTTTGGAGATCAGTGATTTTTGAAGTGGATCGTGGTTTAAAAGCACCTCCCACTGTAGAGTCGGTGGAGAGGACGGAAAACTGGAAACAAAGCTTTAGTGCAGTGTCTAATTTGAAAGTATCGAAAGAGATGAGAAGCTGCGAAAGATACCATCCTTGTAAAGATCTTCAAAACCTTTCAGGCCTTTATTATGCCATATGAGAAAGGTTGAATCTGTAAGCGGAGCTAAAGTAGATGCTGACTAAAATTTTAAGTGTTTCCTAAATTGATACCAAATTTTAAGTGGAGTGAACCACTTGATTATTTGTAAAGACAGAGAGGTTGGATGGAATAGATGAGGTAAGTAGAGCAGGTAAGGAGGATGAAACGCATGACTGTGCCTCCAATTTACACCATGGCATATTCACCGATTTGAACCAAAATGAAATTTTTTGAATATGTGCTGCCCAATAATACAGTTGGAAATTTGAAAGTGCCAGTCCGCCATTGAATTTACATCTCTGAAGTGTGGATTTGCGGATTCTAGGAGCCTTCCCACACCATAAGAAGTCAGAAATAGTTTGATAAATTATTTAAAAAAAGTGTTTTGGTAAGAAAAGTGGAAGACAATGGAACAAAAATAGAAATTTGGACAAAATGTTCATTTTAACTGCGTTAATTCTTCCAATTAACGAAAGAGGTAAGCTTTTCCATCTATGGAGGTCAGATTTAGTTGTAGACATTAAAGGTGAGAAATTAGCAGAAAAAAGAGAGCTTAACGTTCTGGTTACGTTGATCCCAAGATACCTAAAGCCAGAAGGACTAATCTTAAAAGGGATATCTGACTGTACGTCATTGATAGGATAGCATTCACTTTCAGAGACGCTAGGGGGCTCGTATCAACCAATTTCCATCCATCCATCCATCCATCCATCCATCCATCCATCCATCCATCCATCCATCCATCCATCCATCCATCCATCCATCCATCCATCCATCCATCCATCCATCCATCCATCCATCCATAACAAATTGAACTTTGAGGCAAACTGTCAAGCTGTGTACAAAAAGTGATGCCAGCGCCTGTTTTGTCTGAGAAAACTGTCCACTTTTAACATTGCCAGGACCATGCTGATCTTATTTTATCATGCTTTTATAGAATCAGTTCTATCTTTCTGTCTTGCTTCATGGTTTGGAAATGTGTCCTTTAAAAACAAAAACTGTTTAAACCAAATTGTGAAATGGTCGTTTACTTAACAGTTACAGAAGATAGCTGGCTCTATTTTAAAATACAACTCCCACCCTCTTAAAGCAGCACTATGTAACTTTTCCACCTTAATATCATATTTCCAGAGTCATTGTGATGGTACATCAACTTCCAACAGGTTTAATGACACCTCTGTCATGGTCTGAGGGGTCTGTATCGCCTTCACTGGCACTATGTAACTTTGAGGAGCATGGTAGGAACCCTTCCACACTAAAAAACTACAAATTTTACGGCTTTGACTGCTTTACGGCACATACGTCACTTCCCCCTCCTTCCCGATTCGTAGTCGAGACGAAGCAGCGAAAAAAACGAAGAAAATAAAAGTTTTATCGGAGGAGGCGAAAAAAATAAAGCGGGAGAGTAACAAGCTAAATGCCTGGACAAGAATAAACATTGGCCCGGCATTCACTCGCTACAAGCCCTTGTAGCCGTCGTCTTGGACAAGAGATGGTTGAAGGATGTAAAGACGTTCATCACCTCCAGGTATGCACTTTTGTCAACACCTATGTCAATGTGTTTTACAAAAACAATTACCGTATCCTGAAACTACTACAGCTGCTGTAAGTGTTGCTACTGTATCAAATGTCAATATCTATGTAAACCTTTTGACTCTTCAGGTCTGTATATACAGATATTTATACACTGATGGTAAAAGCAACACATTTGTAGATACAGTAAAATATAGCCAGAAAAATGAAATATATAGGCTAAGTATACACTCCCAGATAAAAAGAATACAATATAAACACCATATAACCATTAAAGAAATCTACTTTGTTGGAATTATATTAAAATAATAACAAAGGTAGTAAAAGAAACCTTATATGGTGTTTATGTGTAGTTTTATCTTGTGAGTGTATAAATACATTTCTCTAATTTTTCTATACATTACTTGCTTTTACTGTCTGCGTAATTACAGTGACTTCAACAACGAAAAAAATTCAAACTTGTGATCAACAAAGTATGTCGATTGATTTATAGGTCAGTAATTATCAGAAAGACATAATGTTTTTGTATCTTTATTCTCACACTCTGCAGGACTACGTCAGATCTGGAAAACTTCCAGAATCACATCCTCATGCAGGGAAGGTTCTCCTACTCCAGCAGTGAATCGCACGCGGACTCTCCCAGCACGAAACAAGGATGGACACAAGATGCTACTGCTACTATAGTCATTGTATTTATTTACAGTAACCTCTTACATCGTTTCATAGTTCAGTTTTTATTATCAGTTCATTATTTTTAGTTTATTTTTCTACTACTTTATTTACACTTATACATACATCACACTCCCTTCTTTACTTTATTCACACCTATCCAACTGTCATACAGTTTTTTTCATTACTGCTACTGTGATACAGATTACTTATTGTTTACTTTATTCACAGTAATTTATCCTGTCATACAGTTGTTCATTACTGCTACTGTGATACAGATTACTTATTGTTTATAATAATGTATGGGATAACTGCTGTCACTATGCAAATGACAAAGTTCAATAATTTTTCTATTTTCTGAAAGGTGTGTAAATAAAAGTATGTCTTGTTCTGCACAAATATCTTTATTTTAGACAGACAAAAACAACTGTACAGGAAAATTTGGAACAAAAAAAAAAACAATATCAAAATATTTGCAGTAATCCTCATAAAGGTTCCATTCTACAGACGGCGAACCAGAGCGCCCATGCTGCTAGAGCACAAACTGGCGATATGATGCTGCGTGTCGGTTCTGTCTTTGTATAGAAACGTGGTAACAGCGACCGCTCACATCCTACAGCTTTTTGCACATGGTTAAGGCACTTTAACTCCAACAAATAAGCGCTTCTAGATTATTATAACCAACAAATCAATGACTTATATGGATTTGAAGATAAGTCATATAATATAAGAGGTATTTCAAGCTGCAGCTTCCGCTTACGGCCATACCAGCCTGGATGCGCCCGATCTCGTCTGATCTCGGAAGCAAAGCAGGGTCAGGCCTGGATAGTACTTGGGTGGGAGACCGCCTTGGAATGGCTCATGACCCCCCCAAGTCCCTATTGTCAACCTGGGGTGTGGGTGATCCTGGGGATGGAGGTGTCCAAGCTGTGGAGCTGTGAAGCAGAAGGTTGCTGGTTCGATCCCAGGCTGTGGCAAAGATGAAGAAGCGCTTCAGGGGTCTTTCAGACGTGTGTGGAGTCTTTGCAAATTATGTATTAATGATAATTGATGTATTAATGAATGGAGAATAAAACTCATGGTAAATACAACATCTGGGGGTTAAGTCTCTTCAGTATTGCTGAATTCAAATCTGCTGAAATGCCTCAATATAGAGAAATAAGTATATCAACTCCACTGGCAATGTATTACTGCCAGGGCTGGACTGGGACAAAGAATCAGCCCGGGCATTTTGAGCCTAGACCGGCCCACCAGGTATTGATGGAAAGAAAATGAAGCCTATGAATGAAAACAAACGTTCTTGTGACACCGCTTGTACACTGTCTTGTTGGTGTGTATGTTCTTGTCTAATAAACCTAAACCTACACCATCCCCCCCAGTCCCGTTATAGATGTACTTAGTACTGTTTCTGAGTAGACCAGCAAACTTGTATGGCAAGCCGTTTTAACATTTAATAGCTAGACTGGATATGTGTTGCAGATATCTGTAATTCAATTCTTCCTAGTCAAAAAGAACATTTCAGATATCTACAATGATATATTAACCCATTTTAAACAGGGGGAACGCATTCTGACAGTGTGAAATACTGCTGTCAGAATGCGTTCCCCCTCTGTTTATCATGAAGGGATGCTCGCACATCTTTCAAATTCATACTGCTGACTTCTTTCACCACCACAGATAAGTCCTGTGATTTTCAGGCTGATATCATCATATTTGACCATTTTAAACATAGGGAATGCAGCGCTGCCTCTGTTTTTACTAACTAATGACCATGAATTGCCTAAACAGTGGGTTCTTCCAATATATGTATATACACAAAGTCTTTGCTGCGATGGCATCACTGTAGGTAAACATTTCTCCAAAAAGACTGATGTATTATTTCACCCACCCACTATTAATCACAGCATTATTAAAATTTTGTGACAATCACAAATCCAAACACCACTGTCCCTGTCAAAAAAGCAACTTAAATTTGGAGTTGCTAATTTAGTTTTATAGAATATATAAGATATTGAATATGAACTCATCATTCTTCAAATAGTATCAATAATAATATCAATAATAAGCCACGCGCTCTAATGTTGTGACTACTCCAGCCAGAGCTGCCTGGGAGACTTGCGAGGCCCTGTGCGGAATGGCTGGTGGGGGCCCTCGCGCGTGAGCGTAGCGAGCGAGCGCGCGCAAAAAAATTTGGGTTTTTCGGGTCGGATCGGGTGTCTATATGCGCAATTTTAACTCTCCAATTATCAAAATACTGGATACCTTCCCCTGCCTCATCATCATCTCTTGCCTCGACGTGGGGCCCCGCGGCTGCTTGAGACCCAGTCGGATCGGTGATTTTTTTAACAAATTTATCAAACGAGCCTTTCAGAGAGGCATTAAACTCTTCCATTTTCTTTAGTTTTTTTCTTTTTTCATCCCCTGATGAAAATTTCCTGAATCTGTCTCGTTCTCTCGACATTGTGTGACAGTTTGTTCCAACTCCACCGTCTGGTTCAGAGCAGCTTGTGTCTGCGCTTGGTCTGATCAGTTGTATTGAACAACAGACACGCGCATCATTGCACATATATTTATTGATATGCACAGACTAGTACACATTTAGGTCTGTAATGGAACGTGACTGTTGATATTTATAAGGGAAAAAACGAAAAAAAAAACCGAAAAAAAATAAATAAAATTTTGAAAAAAAAAAAAAAAGAAAACGCCCATAGCGCGCGAGGCCCCTTGGGGCGCGAGGCCCCTTGCGGTCGCACGGTTCGCACACCCCTTGCGGTAGCCCTGACTCCAGCCCATAACCAATCTATCTGATCATAACCAATCAGCCAGTGGTACCAGTTGTTGTCAGGTAAAAAACAAAATCAAATTGGCCGATGGGCCGGGCCGGGCCAAAAAAAAAAAAAAATTTAAATCACCATCGGGCATACCGTGCCCGGTATGCCCGATGGCCAGTCCACCCCTGTCCATGGTGCCGCTCGGGCGGCTCCGTCGTTACTGCTGAAGGATTGTGGATGTAGATGTGTGGGCTGGACTGTTGTTCGGGCTCGCAAAAGCATCGGAAAGTGACTCTGCTGCAGCGGCCAGAGAGCTGCGGGCTCTGCCCGTCTCAGCTGATCAGGCTCGGTTGAAATCTGACACGCGCAGTCCTGACAACTTATTAATGTAAATAAAACTTAGTAAGTTACTTAGTAAGTAATTAGCTTGACTCTTACAGAGATGAGAAGCGTAACAGGTGGAAAGGGAAGTTCAACCCAGAATAGACAGATTCATCCTGGTTCAGTCTTCACACTGGGACAAAACCAGTGTCTCATACGTTCAGAGACCGTGGCGTTCAAAGTGCGAAAGTGAAACGCCACTGAAACAAAACACAAAGTTTTTCATCAAACATATCCACTCAAGTCTGAACTGAAGTCACAGAAAATAAGCTGACCATCTTAAAACATGTTTGGGTCCACATACAGCTGTGAAGCAGCTTTCTTCACAATGAACATAATTAAAACTAAATATCGTTCCAGGCTCAACAATGAGCACATTCACATGTGTATGAGAACCTGACACCATCCAGCCCAGATTTAAAGTCCTGGCAGGAGAAATTAGAGCTCAGTTCTCTCACTGAATGACAGAAAGTGGGGGCATAAGATTAAGGGGAAGAAAGAAAAACTGCAAAACTGTTCAATTGTTAAGATGTGTTTATATTAATTTATTATAAAAATGTGTTGAGACAATTAACAAAGAAAAGGGGAAATTCAAACTGCTGGTAAAGAAATAAAATAAGATAGCATTTGAAAAATAAAATAAAATCTATTTTATTTTTAAGAGAAAAAAATGTGTAATTGAAGTTACACATGTTAATGGGCAAATATGTACTTTTTTAATATAACAGTCAGATGCAGATGTTGATACAACTATGAGGCTACTTGAATATATATACATATACATATATATATATATATGTATATATATATATCATTTATTATGATGTTCTGGACCTTCGCTTGAGTAAATTTTCTCTAAATGGACCTCTTAAAGTTGAATACCCCTGCTATACAGTGTTAATATTTAACGGGCCCCGGGCCACTCTGTACTGAAAAAATTGGACCCCAAGGTCAGAAAGGTTAAGAACCCTTGGTTTAGTGTATGGTTTTGGAATGCATGTATAATACGTGATGAATCACTCACTGTAAACCAAATTTACCCAAGGGTACAACAAAATAAATTAAAACTGCAAACAGCGATGAACGGGCCCTCGCGTGTGCAATTTCCACCAATAAAAGTCAAGGACTCAAAACGAAGTCCGATGACACCACCCACGAGTCTTTATGTCAAACCATTCAACAGCTATTGCATAAAATAGGATCTATCAAATATCGACCAATCAGCTACTAGTATAACTTCCTGTTTAACGTTGAAGTTTGACGCGGCGCCATGGCCAAGCTTCCTGTTCAGTTTCGGCCATGGCGCCAAGAGACTTTTCTTTAAGTTATGACATGATACAGGTGTGTACCGATTTTCGTGCATGTATGTCAAACCATATGGTGGGGCTTGAGGCACAAAGTTTTGTAGGGGGCGCTGTTGAGCCATTTTGCCACGCCCATTAATGCAAACCATTAAATATTAAATTTATTGCTAAGGCCTGGCTTGCGTTTCAAAATTTGGTGACTTTTTGGGCACGTTTAGGGGGGCAAAAAGGCCCTCCTTTCGTCGGAATTAGGAAAAAAAAAACAAAAAACAATTCCTACAGATACAATAGGGCCTTCGCACTGTTAGTGCTCGGGCCCTAATAGATAGGTAGATAGATAGATGTGTGTGCGTGTGTGCGTGTGTGTGTGTGTGTGTGTGTGTGTGTGTGTGTGTGTGTGTGTGTGTGTGTGTGTGTGTGTATATATTCACGTGTCAGAAAGAAACCAGACCTCAAACAGTTTGTGTCCCATTTTAATGTTCCCTCCAGAACCACGTGACCCCCCAAACCCCGCCCCCCCCACACGTCACTGCGCCAGCAGCGTGCTGAGCTGCACGCGCCCATCCATGGACGCCGTCAGGCACGTGCCGCAGTCCAGCGCCGAGCACCAGTCCACCGTCACCACGGGCGCGCGGTGGCCGCCCAGCGCGAGCACGCGCTCCAACGCCGGCTCGCCATTGGTCACCTGGAAAAAAGGGAGGGGCCGCGTCATCAAGGGGGAAACTTCAAATTGAATTATTTCTTTCTATAATAACTTTTATTTACTTATTTATGAACTTTATGGTTTAAAAAGCACTTAAAACACTTCAGTTGCTTAGTGTAGTATATAATATTTATCTAATGTATATTATTTAACATAATATAATCATAATAAAACATTATAGTATTTTATATAATAATTACATATTACATGCCATTAACATTTTTATACATTCGTATTTTTATTATGTATATTTTTATACATTTATATTATTTATACATTTATATTGTACGTATTTATTTAGGTATATTTTTATAAATTTATATTTTTATACATTTATATTGTGTGTACTTTTTAAATGTATATTATTATTAATTCATATTTTATAATTTTATTTATTTTTTAATACATTGATATTTGTATTATTTACCCGGTAGATGAGGCCTCCGCTGCCGGAGCAGGTCAGGATGTGACGCCCCTCTGAGTCGAAGGCGAACAGCCGGCCTCTGGGAACCTGGACCTGCCGGGACCCCGCAAACCTTCATCACCACCACCATCATCATCATCAGCCTCCCTGCGCTCTGATTGGCTGCTGGGAGCTCACCTGCTTGTAGCCGCTGTAGCCTGATAGGACGAAGGGGCCAGTGGCGTCGGGGGGGAGGAGCGTCTCCGACTGCTTCCCGCCGCAGCGGTGGATGTTCCACTGGATCAGCTGGGGGGGGGGGGAGACCATCTTTATACATTTACATTTTTATCATCTATATTTTTATACATTTATGTTTTCATTATGTATATTTTATCATCTATATTCTTATAAATTTATATTTTTATTATGTATATTTTTATACATACATTTTTATTTATATATATATATATATATATATATATATATATATATATATATATATATATATATATATATATATATATATATATATATATATATATATATATATATAAATAATTTAGTATTTTCATAAATGGATATTTTCATTATCTATATTTTCGTCAATTGATATTTTTATAAATTGATATTTTCATCCATCCTAATATCTGTGTGTGTGAACAGAGAACAGCCAATGAGGTGGATGAGAGGAGGACCGGGGTGGTGACATCATGATGATGTCATCATTCCCCGTCCCATGTGACCTCATCACACGGTCACCTTGCCGTCCTCGCCGATGCTGAACACGGTGTTCTCGTCGTAGCTGAACTCCACGCTGTAGACCTCGCCGTCGTGAGCCTTCCAGCTCATGGCGCTGTCGTAGCGCTGCATGTCTGCGGAGCCGGGGGAGGGGGAGGTTAGTCGGAGATTGTCGTAGATAACGTAAAGTGGAGGAAGTTAAATGCAGTTTCCTCCCAAATCACTCACACATACACACACACACACACACACACACACACACACACACACACACACACACCTATATATATATATATATATATATATATATATATATATATATATACATATATATATATATATATATATACATATATATATATATATATACATATATATATATATATATATACATATATATATATATATACATATATATATATATATATATATATATATAGTTTAGTTTTATATATATATACTCATATTATTATATTATTTATTTATTTATATATTTTATATATATATACATATACATACATAATAATAAAATAAATATATGATATATTAAAATAAAATTATAAAATAAAATATATATATATATATATATATATATATATATATATATATATATATATATATGATGTATATATTAGGTTTTTACCAACTCGGTATTAACCATTAATATATATGCAGACTAGTGCTGGGCGGTATGGGCAAAAATTTATATCACGGTATTTTTCAAAATGATATCGGTTTCACGGTATATCACGGTATTTTTTTTTTTTCATGCACAACTGGTTGTTAACCACATTTTCTAATGATTTGGAAAGGAATTGCTGCTGTAAATTGGCTTAGAATGGCCTATTTTACTGTCATGAGGAGGATGCATAAATAGAATAAATTTGATTTAGGCATGCTTTTCAAAGAAAAAAATCTTTTACAAAATTACAAGGTAGAAAATATTTATTGAACATAAAAAACTGAACATGTTTTAATTTTCCAGCATTATGTTGTTTTGGTTCCACCTCCTGGTGAATGTTAGGTAAAATTCTTATGTGGTTACTTGGTTGGCCAACAATTTATGTTTGTGGTGCAACAGTTACGGGAGCGGCCAGTCTCTTTCCTTATATTACAACGCCGTTATTAATTGTTCGTTTTTTTCCTACTTATTCCACCGAAAGTGTTTTTTTGCCATTTTCGGCCGAACAATTTGGGTTACCGAACAATCGGTGCATCACTACTGCTAAACAGTCCCCTCACAAACAGTGTCCAGCGGGGCTACGTTCCCACCGTTGTGTGCGCTACTGTACATACTCACCGGTATTACGGTATATGAAACATTCATATCATAAGAAAAATAAACACCGGTATTCGGTATGAACCGGTATACCGCCCAGCACTAATGCAGACAAGTTAGAAAATTAAAAAAAACTATTTCTGAGCCTGTATACTACAACAGTATAATAAAGTGCTGTAATGATGGCTTTTAGGTTTGGTTCCACCCCAAGAATTTAAGGGGCCCCCTCTGGCCCCCCCTTGGAAACAGTTTTGGAGGCGCCCCTGGTACCCCCCATTTATACAATGTAAAAATGTAAATTTCGAAAAATGTAAATTTCAGGAATATGCAATGTAAAAATAAAAATGTATAAAAATATAAATGTATAAAAATAAAATCTACATCTAAGTGTATATTTGCGTTACCAAAGAGGCGGATGACGCCGTCGGCGGCCCCCGTCACCAGCAGGTTCCCGTTGTGGTTGAACGCCGTGCAGTTGACGGCCACCGGCTCCGGTTCCAGGGAGAACTGGAGCTACGGGTTCAAACACACGCAAGAAAACCTGGTTACCAAGCCCCCTGACCACGTCCACAACCCCCTGAACGAAGACACACCCACCTGCTGCTTGACCGTCTTGGTGTCCCACAGCAGCAGCTGGCCGGGGACCGAGGAGGCCCCGCCCCCCTGGAGCTGGGAGGCCCCGCCCCCGGGGGGGCGTGTCAGGGCGGCGGCCGAGCAGACGAAGGAGGAGCCGCTGGGGCTGCAGGCCAGAGACAGAATCCTGGGACCGGAAACAAGGGTTAGTAGCCCATGGCCCAGACCAGATATCAGTACCACTTAAATTGACAAAACTATCCATGTCTATAATTGGTATTTTGGTATGATAACCCTTCCTGAGTGGCAGCTGTATCATCCTTTATTTGCATGATAAAGACCACTTTGTGACATTAGCCTAGTGGCTGTTATAGTTTCGTAGGAGCCTAATGATGCTCTTTTAGTTTAAGGCTCACAATGACCTGTAACAATGATATAGTATGGGTATATTATACATTTCGTGAATCCTTATGTTCCTGTGAGTATTCCAGTTTTTGTATTGTGTGTCTCTGTTGTTCCTAGTTGACACAGGGCTAAAATATAGTATATCTTTTAGGCGAAAATTGTGTAAAAATGTGTGTTGTTTATAGTTTAAAGAGCTCTATGTTGGTCAGAAAGATTCACGTCTTAGCTTGAATGATTGCTTAAAAGGTCCCCTTTAAAATGATACCAAAGACAATATTGTGAAACATTGACAGATATCCTGTACATGAGTCTAAACCAGGATATGCAGCAGCATCTAAAATTAAATTTTCTGAAGGGGGTGGGTGGGTAACTTCATGAGCTGATAACTATGATACAGCTGCCACTCAGGAAGGGTTATTATACCAAAATATAATCTATAGACATGGATCTTGGAAAAATGGAAAAATCCCAAGTAAGTTTTGTCACCTTGAGTGGTACTGACAAGTGAAATTTTGGGCTCTGGCCCATGGACTATAGGGCTGGGCCTACCGGGGGTGGGCGTCGTCAATGCTCATCTCGTACAGGTTCTTCTTGGCGTCCGTGTCGTAGAGGCGGACCGTGCCCACGCCGCTGCCTAGCAGGAGCTGAGGGAGATTTTGGAAGTTTAATTTTTTGCGGTTGAATTAGTAGCGGTTTAATTAGTTGAAGTTGAATTTTTTGCTGTCGAAATATCTGAGGTTTAATCTTTTGAGGTTGAATTATTTACAGTTGAAATTTTTGAAGTTTAAAGGAGCATGAGGCCGGATTGTGGCAGGATTTATGAAAAAAATCCATATACATTTTAAGTTTTCTAGTAATAATGTCAGATGAAGTGTTCCAAACCCAAAAGAATGAGCCCTCTAGTGTATCTCTCCTTTGCCTTGAACAGGCTGTGTGCTGCAAAATGTGCTGCAATTCGGTCCCGAATTTCCCGCGCTGTCCTGCGGATGTGACGTCACATGACGCTGCATGTGCGTTCTCCCCGTTCTCCCGTGCCGGCTTCGCTGTTGGCTGCAGTACCCCCGACGGCCGTCGTGGTGAAGGGTGGCGCTAGAGAGTCATTTCTTAAAAGGAGCCTCAAGCTCCTTTAATATTTTACGGTTTAAATTTTTGAAGTTGGATTTTGCGGCTGAATTAGTAGCGGTTTAATTAGTTGCAGTCCCATTTTTTGAAGTTGAACTTTTTTGTGGTTGGATTTTTTTTAAGGTGGAATTTTTCGAGATTGAATTATGTGAAGTTGAAATACTGAGATTTTTATAAACATAGAACTAGTTTAACATATAACTAGTTTAACATAGAACTAGTTTTTTTTTTATTTGATTTGATTTATTCACACTCACAAATGTGAATTGGTCTCCTGGAGAAGCTATCAAAAGCTTATGGTAGGAGTCAATGAACATAAATACAGTAGGCAGGAATACATACATACACTTGCACTTAATACACACAAAACAAAACAACATGCACATTATACTAGACTACCACTTACATACAACATATCGCATTACAAACACTTAACATGAAACATTTTTTGATCCCAGAGTGTACATTTATATATATGACCTTAACAATTGATTCTTTAAATGCCGTTTAAATATGGAGATGGATCGTGACTTTTTAAGGCTCATCATTCAGCTCATTCCAAATCTGTGGTCCCCGACACACAACACTCAAACTTTTTCCCACAAGTGTATGTTTTTTCCCTATAATAAGGTGTTTGTGTCTAGTTTTGTGGGTGTGATGGGGAACGGAGATTGGGATGAGTTGAGTTAGTCTGGGATTCAAACCTGAGACCACCTGATATATTGTACACGCATTATGGAAGTAGTTATATTCTTTGAGGCGAAGAATACCATAGTGGGCAAACAGATGGCGAGTAGGTGAATTAAATTCACTAGAACAAGTCCTCACCAGCCGTTCCGGTTTGGCCGCCCACTCCAGGGACAGCAGGGGAGACTTGGACATGATGGTGGCCTTGGTCTGCATCATGGGGTTGAAGGACCACACCTGACAGGGGGAAAATAGACATCATAAAAATATAAAACATAAAAAAGATACACTTTTTAAAATGTACATAATACAAATATAAATTAATTCATAAAAATATACATTATAAAAAAAATGTATAATTGATAATATATTTGTATAAAAATATAGATTATAAAATCTAAATGTATAAAAAGATACATGATAAAAATATACATTTAAAAAAGATACACTTATTAAAATGTACATAATAAAAATATAAATCTGTAAAACGATAAATTATAAAAATATTAAAAAAATACATATTAAAATGTATATAATACAAATTATAAAAATATAAATGTATACAAATGTAAACGTATAAAAATATACATAAAAAATATAAATGTATTAAAACATACATAATAAAAATATAAATGTATAAAAGTATAAAATGTAAACGTATAAAAATATACATAAAAATATAAATGTAATAAAAATATAAAACTATATAAATATACATGTACAAAACATAAACGTATAAGAATATACGTAATAAAAATATAAATGTATAAAAATATACATATGTATACGGTTTATCACCTTTATGACTCCGTCCACGTCCAAACTGGCGACCCGCCGTCCGGAGCTGTCCACCCTGAGAGGGACAGAAGGACAGGAGGAGGAGGATGGTAATGGGGGGGCGGGGAGGGTTCTGGGGTCCAGACTCACCTGCAGTGCATGATGGAGGAGTGGTGCTCCCCGAACTCCTCCTGGCTCAGCTTGATGAAGGGGGGCGGAGGGGCGGGGTCGGAGGGGTCGCCCAGGTCCGAGGGGGGGGACGAGGGGGACGAGGGTGGGGGGTCCCCACCTCGTCTCTCTGGGGTCTGGGGGGGAGACACTTTAATCAGAAGTTTGTATGAAGAATGCAGGAAAGTTACTTCAAATTATGATGATAATAATAATAATAATAATAATAATAAGACTTTATACAGACACACACATATATATATATATATATATATATATATATATATATATATATATATATATATATATATATACTTTGACTTTATTAATAATAACAATAATTAGAACAATTAAAGCTGCAAACAGCGATGAACGGGCCCTCGCGCATGCAATTTTCACCAATGACGGTCAAGGAGTCAAAACCGAGTCAGATGACACCACCCATGACTCTTTATATCAAACCATTCAAAGGTTATGCCAGGAAATAGGAACTATCACATATCGACCAATCAGAAGAAGAGGCGGGGCTAATTTGCACCAATTAAGGTGAAAGAGTCAAAATCGAGTCCGATGACACCACCCACAACTCTCTATTTCAAACCATTCAAAAGTTATAGCAGAAAATAGGGACTATCAAATATCGACCAATCAGCTACTAGTATCACTTCCTGTTTAACGTTGAAGTTTGAAGTGGCGCCACGGCCACCACATTTCACGAAAACTCACGATTTTGATAACTTTTCATCGTTAACGTCTTTTGTGTCTCCTGAGCAAGTTTTATGTCGAACGGGCGATCCTGCTAAGAGGTGTTCGTTAAAGTAGGACACGTGAAAATGGCATAAATTGCGCCAAAATTACACGATTAATTCAAAATGGCCGACTTCCTGTTCGTTTCGGCCATGGCGGCAAGAGACTTTTCTTTAAAGGTGACCTATTATGGCATTTAATGTATATTTTAAACAGGCCTTGAATGTCTTAAAAACAAGCTTTTGATTGTTTTTTCTACATAGATTAGAAATTCAGCCTCTGGGCCATGTCTTTATTTTTACCGTTTCTAACCTCCTTCGCTGTGAGGGATTCTGAGGGGGCGGGGAGGCTATGATAATGAGGCACTGTGCTGATTGGCTGCCTGAATGACGTGTAGCAGGGGAAGGCACAAAGCCTTGCTCCTGGCAGAAGAGCAGCCGGCTGCGTACACTATTAAGGCTGATTTATGGTTCCGCGTTACACCAACGCAGAGCCTACGCCGTACCCTACGGCCAAGGCTCTGCGTCGATTTAACGCGGAACCATAATTCAGGCTTTAAACCGTGTCCCATGCGAGCGAGCGTCAGCGACAAAATCAATTCCATTGCTCTATTTTCTATTGGACTGTCCTAACTGGCTGAGCTGAACATTTGTTGGACGCCCTGCTTCTATTTTCTTCCTGTCGCTCGCGTTGAAAGCCAGTTGAAAGCGCTGTAGGAAACAGTCATGGATGAGGAATGGCTGATCCAGTTAGTTGAAATGAGAAATTATCTCTATGATTCCTCCTCATTTCACTACAAAAACCTCAATAAAGTGGCAGCTGCTGGAGGGAGATGGACAGAGAGCGTCCGATGCCACGCAGTGCGATGCGATAGTCGGACGCATGCAGTTACACGGTTTTATAGTTGTGGGCGTGGTTTGCATTTTGGTTACGTAACGAAAGTGAGCAGAATCTGAACGGCTCATAGAAGCCACATCACACTGGACGGCTCATCCGGGCGGCTCTACAGACACTGCAGAATCTGGCTGTTTTCCTCCTTCTCTGAGTTGGCAGGCTGAGGGGAGACCACTTTATATATGTTAAAGCAAGAGAAAACGTGTTTTTCATAATAGGTCCCCTTTAAGTTGTGCCATGATACAGGTGTGTACCGATTTTCGTGCATGTACGTCAAACCGTATTGTGGGGCTTGAGGGACGTTTTCTAGGGGGCGCTGTTGAGCCATTGGGCCACGCCCATTAACACATTCACTCCCATTGACGCCGATTGGCAGAAGAGGAAGAGGAAGAAGGAAGACGTGCAGAAGAGAAATGGCGAGACAACAGAGAGACGACACAGAGAAATACCGGCAGCTTCTGAGGTTCACGAGAGTCTAAAGTTTCTTGACGTAGTTTCAATGTTTATGTACTCCAAAAACTCAATATTCTGTGGGTCTTTGAAATCAGCCAAAATGCCCAAAATCTCTGGCAGTATGGAGCTCTCTGCTCTGAAAATGGCTGGCAGTCAATGAGTTAATGCAAACCATTAAATACAAAAAAATTTCGCCAGGCCTGGCTTGCCTGCTGGATTTGGTGACTTTTGGGGCACGTTTAGGGGGGCAAAAAGGCCCTAATTTCGTCGGAAGAAAAACAAGAAAAATAAAAATTCCTACAGATATAATAGGGCCTTCGCACTGTCAGTGCTCGGGCCCTAATAATAATAATAATAATAAGACTTATATTAATAATAACAATAATTAGAATAATAAAAAACAATCATAGTTAACTCCAACACCCACCTGGGGGCGGGGCTTGGCCAGCAGCTCCTTCCTCTCCTTCTCGTGGTCCTGGACCCTCCTGTGTCTCGTCGTCTGATTGGCCGGCTGGCTCCCCGCCTGCCCCTGCCCCGGGGGCTGCTGGGAGATCGCTGCTTCAACCTTCGCTTGAATCTTTGCCGGCTTGCCAACAAAAAAAAAAAAAACGTAAGAAAAAAAAGGAGTCATAAATAAAAGGGGGCGGGGCTTCCATGAGTGGGGGAGGGGGGGGGGGGGGGGGCTCACCTGCTCCTCTCTCCGGCCCGGGGAGGGGGGGCGAGGCTTCCCCCCCGGGGGGAGGCGGCGGCCCTGGGGCAGGAAGGAGGAGAAGAAGTTGTTCCTCGGGGGGGCGTTAGCATTAGCGGTGGCGGCAGCAGCCCGCTGGCTGGAGACCAGCTCCCTGTGGGGGAGGGGGGGGGCTCAGAGTTGTCAGGTGTGAACGGTCTTATGACTCCCAGTTATCAATCTGTTGAATTTTTTTTCGCGGTTGACTTTTTTACGGTAGAATTTTTTGCGTTTGAATTTTTTTTTGGCAAAAAAATGGGACTGCAACTAATTCAACTGCAAAAAATTCAACTTCAAAAAATTCCACCTTAAAAAAATTCAACCTCAAAAAAGTCAAGAGCAAAAAATTCAGCTTCAAAATATTCAACCTTAAAAAATTAAACCACAAAAAAATTCCAACTTAAAAAATTCAACTTCAATAACTTATGCCACAAAAAAATTCAACCGCAAATTATTCAATTTCAAAAAATTAAACTTCAAGAAATTGAACCAAAAAAAATGTAAACGCAAAAAATTCAGCTGCAAGAAATTAGGCTGCAAAAAGTTCCACCTTAAAAAAAATTTTACCTAAAAAAAAATTCCACCTTCAAAAAAGTAAACAGCAAAAATTTCAGCTTCAAAATATTCAACCACAAAAAATTGGACCTCAAAAAATTCCATCTTAAAAAAATTCAACTTCAAGAAAATATGCTGCCAAAAATTCAACTTAAAAATATTCAACCGCAAAAAATTCCACCTTAAAAAATGGAACTGCAACTAATTCAAACGCAAAAAAAAAGAAAAAAAAAAAAAAAAAAAAAAAAAAAAATCAACTTAAAAAAATTAAACTGCAAATAATTCAAGTGCAAAAAATTAAACTTTAAGAAAATTCAACAGCAATTTTATAATAACGATTCACCAGCTGAATTGTTTATTATCAACAATCAGTTTACAGTGGAAAATCTTTAACGGGGTGGGCGGGGCCTCCACGCCCACAGAAAACAGAGGGAGAGAGAGAGAGAGAGAGAGAGAGAGAGAGAGAGAGAGAGAGAGAGAGAGAGAGAGAGAGAGATAGATACACTGCATTTCCATGCAGTCAATAACCCTTTTAAAACCAGAATATTAGCAATAACCCGGTTTTGCACGGCCATGTAAACACCAATAACCCCTTTGAATAACCCGAATTTGCTGGGTTACTCCTTTTAAAACCCGAATATTCGGTCATGTAAACGCCAAACGGAATATCCCCATCAAACGGAACATGAATTTGTTTTCTGCGCATGTTCTTTTCCCAATAAACCTTGGTCTTTTGAGTCCAGGACGTTCTTATAAACATGGAGAAACAAAAGACTACGCCACTTTTGGAGTGAGGAGGAGACTAATCATTTTATAAATGCAATGAAGGATATGAGCATTTTGGCATTTGTAGACGGTAGAAAGTACTGGGATAGTCAGATTTACAAGAAGGTGAGCAAAAAGTTGCGCCAAGCAGCATTTGTTTTGAATTTGGATACAGGAAGAAGAAGCGGACATGACAGGAATTGTGTCATGATGTTCTCCACGCGTCGCTGGTTTGATCGAGATCGGTTTGATCCTGTTTGCTCACGCATGTAAACGGAATATTCCGAATGTTTCAGTAACCGGAATATTAGCAATAACCCAAATTTTGACTGCATGTAAACGTAGTCAGAGAGAGAGGGAGGCTCACAGCTCGGTGTCTCCCAGCCGGTCCATGTGCTGCACGTAGGAGGGCAGCTTGTGGAGGACCAGCTGGTCCCGCTGCTGGTCCCGCTGCTGGTCCCGGGTCTCCGTCTGCAGGGCAAACAGCTGGGGGACCGGGGGGGGGGGGGGGGGGGGGGGGGGCATTTAGCATGCATGAATCCAGTACTATGCACAATCTAGTCTGACAAATATAGTATGCTAAAATCAAATAATATGCACAAATCTAGTAGTATGCACAAACCTAGTATGCACAGACCTAGTATGCATAAATCAAGTAGTATGTACAAATCCAGTATGCATACACAAATCAAGTAGTATGCACACACAAATCTAGTATGCACACACCAATAAAGTAGTATGCACAGACAAATCTCATAGTATGTACACAAAAATCTAGTATGCATACATAAATCTAGTAGTATGCAAAAATCTAGTACGCACACAGATAAAGTAGTATGCACACACAAATTATTATCCACACACAAATCTAGTATGCACAAATCTATTATGCACACACGTATCTAGTATACACAAATGAAGTAGTATGCAAACAAAAATCTAGTATGCATTAATCTAGTATGCACAAATCTAGTATACACACATTAGTATGCACTAATCCAGTCTCACCTGCTGGCGCAGCTCCTCGTTGTCCTCGCTGAGGCCCGTCATCCTTTGCACCTCGGCGTCGAAGCTCAGCAGGACGGGCTGGGGTGGCGCTCGTTAAGGAACAGAGGAACCGGGTGGGGGAGTGGGCTCGTTAAAGTCTGGATTATGGTTCTGCGTTAAATCGACGCCGAGTGTGCGGCGCAAATTGCGCCGCAATAAGCACCCCACGGCGCACGCCACGCCGTGCCTGACGTGCACCTCCCAAAAATTGTAACTACGCATCAAGAGGTCGCAGACCCAACGCAGACCGAGAGGGCTGTGATTGGTTCGCTTGGTAGCAACGCTTTTCTGGTTCCGGTTCGTGAAGCAGTCGTGAACTTTCAGCGCTCTTTTCTTCGTGTATGTGATTTTTTTTGTTTTGTTTTTTTGCACAATAGTTCGTCCTTATCTCTTTGATTCACTGTGACCAGTGATTCAGGAAAAGAACACACACCCCTAGCGCTCGCAAGGGGTACTGCACCGCGGAAAAATCGAGTGACAGAGAAGTCCAGAGGGTTCACGACGTCACGGCAACGGCGTATGCTCTGCGTTGCTGTAGCGCAGAACCTTAATCCAGGCTTAAGGAACCAGAGGAACTTGGGGGGGGGGGGGGGTCATCATGACGACAGGGGGGGTGGCGCCCGTTAAGGAACCAGAAGAACACCCGGGTGGGTCGTAATGACGACGGGAAAGGATATGCATGCACTGGAAGAGCACCGACAAGAAGTTGTGCAGCGACACCAGGAAGGTGTCGGCCCACTGGCGGGAGAAGTACGGTGCGAAGGTCGGGTGCTGCTCCGGGTTCGGCAGGAAGGCCAGCGAGAACCAATCACGCCACTCCGCCTGGCCCTGGAGCTCCGCCCCCTGCCTCTGGAAGAACTCCTGGGTGCGCTCGGGGTTCCCCCTCTGGGAGACACACAGTATGCAGAAATCTAGTATGTATAAATCTAGTATGCACTGCTCTAATATGCACTGATCTAGTATGCAGAAATCTAATATGCACTGCTCTAGTATGCATAATTCTAGTATGCATAAATCTAGTATGCACTGATCTAGTATGCACTGATCTAGTATGCAGAAATCTAATATGCACTGCTCTAGTATGCATAATTCTAGTATGCATAAATCTAGTATGCACTGATCTAATATACACTGATCTAGTATGCAGAAATCTAATATGCACTGCTCTAGTATGCATAATTCTAGTATGCATAAATCTAGTATGCACTGATCTAATATGCACTGATCTAGTATGCAGAAATCTAATATGCACTGCTCTAGTATGCATAATTCTAGTATGCATAAATCTAGTATGCACTGATCTAGTATGCACTGATCTAGTATGCAGAAATCTAATATGCACTGCTCTAGTATGCATAATTCTAGTATGCATAAATCTAGTATGCACTGATCTAATATACACTGATCTAGTATGCAGAAATCTAATATGCACTGCTCTAGTATGCATAATTCTAGTATGCATAAATCTAGTATGCACTGATCTAATATACACTGATCTAGTATGCACTGATCTAGTATGCAGAAATCTAGTATGCAGAAATCTAGTATACCCTAACCCTTACACTGACCAAGTAGTATGCATACATCTAGTATGCATTAATCTAGTATGCACAAATCCTAATATGCACAAATCTAGTATGCATGAATGTCCTATGCATAAATCTAGTATGCACAAATTAGGTAGTATGCACAAATCAGGTAGTATGCACAAATATGGTATGTACAAATCAAGTAGTATGCAAATCTAGAAGTACGCACAAATCTAGTAGTATGCACAAATCAAATACTATGAACACATCTAGTATGCATACAGAAACCCAGAGGTATCTTGGCAGAAGGGGGCGGGGCTTCTTGCCGGAAGTGGGCGAGGCGTCTTGGCAGAAGGGGGCGGGGCTCGTACCTGGATGCTGCTGACCACGTAGTAGCGGAACAGGCTGGTGCGCAGCTTGCTGACGGTGCAGCGGTACACGTCCTCCAGCCGGGAGAAGAGCCGGCGGTCCAGGTACAGCCAGTACTGCTTGAGGCCGTTCAGGTCGAAGGCCTGGACCAGCTGCTGCAGCTGCTCCATGATCTTATCCACCTGGACGGGGGAGAGGAGGAGAGGAAATACACTCACAATGTGGGCTTCATTTCTGTGTGATACTACTTGCTTTGTGTGTGCATACTACTTTAATTACGTGTGCATACTACTTGATTTGTTTGTATACTACATGATTTGTGCATACTACTAGATTTCTGTGTGCATACTACTTTAACTCTGTATACTTCATGATTTGTGCATACTACTACTGACGTGCATACTACTGATCTGTTGTGCATACTGCTGATGCATACTACTGATGTGTGGTGCATACTACTGATCTGTCGCACATACTACTGATCTGTTGCACAGTCTACTGATGTGTTGTGCATACTACTGATGTGTGGTGCATACTACTGATGCATACTACTAATGTGTGGTGCATACTACTGATCTGTTGTGCATACTACTTTAATTCTGTGTGCATACTACTTTAATTCTGTATACTACATGATTTGTGCATACTACTACTGATGTGTGGTGCATACTACTGATGCATACTACTGATGTGTGGTGCATACAACTAATGTGTGGTGCATACTACTGATATGTGGTGCATACTACTGATATGTGGTGCATACTACTGATATGTGGTGCATACTACTGATGTGTGGTGCATACTACTGATATGTGGTGCATACTACTGATATGTGGTGCATACTACTGATATGTGGTGCATACTACTGATGTGTGGTGCATACTACCGATGTGTGGTGCATACTACTGATGCATACTACTGATGCGCGGCGCTGCCTCTCACCCGGAGACCTTTCTCCTTGTCGGCTTTGATCTCCCCGTCCAGCTGCTTCAGCGTGCTGGTGAAGCCCCGGTAGATGAGGTACTCCCTCACGTGCTCGTCCGTCCTCTCCACGGCAGAGCCCATCGTCACCGTCTCTACAGGACAGATTTGAGACTTTTTAATAACATTTTCAAACTAAATATAGGTCGAGGTTGCCAGATCTGACAGGTTCCAGCCCAAACGTGATGTAAAATCCACCGAAATAATGAAAAACCAGCTCGAATCAAACATTCTCTATATTAAAACCCTAAATTATTACATTATTTGTTCACAATTCCTCCTAAATATATAGTAAAAACCAGGAAAAGCTGCCCAAATAAAAATGTTTAATCTGAAACGTGCCCAACCTGCCAAGACAGATTCTAAAAACGATTAAATAAACATTTTAATGATTAAGATAAAACAATTAAGACCCTTGGATCGATATTTAAGACTTTTTAATACCATTTTCAAACTAAATATAGGTAAAGGTTGCCAGATCTGACAGGTTCCAGCCCAAACGTGATGTAAAACCCACCGAAATAATGAAAAACCAGCTCGAATCAAACATTCTCTATGTTAAAACCCTAAATTATTACATTATTTGTTCACAATTCCTCCTAAATATATAGTAAAAACCAGGAAAAGCACCACAAATCTATATTTTTCAGCTGAAACTTGCCCAACCTTGCAACAGATTCAGGAGGTTATCCTCAATACGATTAAATACAACTTTTTAATAATTGAAATTCTAAAATTAAGACCCCTTGCATTGAGATTAATACAAAATAATAAATTTAAAAGCCTTATTTTAGCAACCTTAAGACTTTTCATTTCATTTATTTATTTATTCAAACAGGTTCAAACAAAAACAAAATAATCAGAATACATAAAATGTATATACCGAAAAAAAAAAACAAAGAACAACAAAGAAAACCATAAGCAAAACAAAGCAAATTAAAGAGACAAATCTATATGTAAATAAATATTTCCTGTTTGAAAGGGTGTAGGATGAAGTTTCAAAAAACTTTTCTAGTCCTACCCCTTCTAATGTTCTGTTTTTACCGTTTCTTCATTTCACACAACTTCAAAAAGAAAAGCATAAAAGAAAAGAAAAAGTGGTTCAGCTGAGCAAGGCACTTTGGTCACTGGCTGTCAGTTCATGTGTCCATTTTCGTTTTGTATCCATAAAGAGTATTGATTTTAAAGATTCGTTTAAACTTACTTAGGCCGCGTTCAGACTGCAGGCAAATATCCGATTTTTAGCCCATCCAGATTGAAACTGGATGACTCTTTTGAAGTCTGAACAGTCCCAAACCGCATGATATCCGATTTTTGCAAACCAGATGGAAATCACCTCCAGGAGGTAGTTTCATATCCGATCCATATCGCATTTGGGCAGATGCGTGTCAGTCTGAACAGCTCCAAACACTCAGATCGGATATGACTGTCCCAGACGCTCCAAACCACCCGCCCATTTCCAGTTGTGGAGCTACTCATCCTTTCACAGAGAGCATGTACAATCTCTGATGTCACGTCAAAAACTATTATTTGTAGTTTAAGTGTTGCAAATTCACATTACAAATCATGTTTTAATAGCAGAAAAAAAGACTGCATTTCCACGTACGGTGCGGGTCGCCGCGTACCCTACGCCGTAGGCTCTGCGTTGGTGTAACGCGGAACCATAAATCAGCCTTCATATCTTCCTATCAGTCGCGTCAGCTCATTTGTTATTCATTGCTGGTTCGTTTTGTTAACTCTGAGCTTTGTTGGTTGGTTTGTTAGTTTGCTGGTGGTTTTGTTCTGAACACCTTTCTCTGTTTCTCATTTTGCTGTGACACATGCGGTATGCGTTCATTGTTATGTCTAAAAATGATGCGCAGTGCCGACCCAATCAGGAACGGTACAGATATATTATTATATATATATTGTTATTGTTTTTGATGTCGCAATTACATGACTTCACACAATACCAGAGACATTCAATAAACTGTATAGAGGATCTTTGACAATACACACGCTGGGTGACGCCTCCGCTCCAACGTCGTTGCTACGGCATACCCGTCAGATCAGTCAATGATGTGGCCCAGTCTGAACCGGCCAGATCCGATATGGACACTTGCTAAAAACAGTGTGGACAGTCAGCCCTGAAAATCGGATATGAGAAGGAATCAGATATATATCAGATTTGCCTGCAGTCTGAACGCGGCCTTAGTGATTTGCATCATTTCATTTCATCTTTACAGTTGTTCCATAAATTAACTCCCTTCACTGATACTCAATGGGTTTTGATGTTTGTTCGTACATGTTGTTTTTTAAAATTACATATTCCCCTGAGATTGTGTTTATTTAATTTTATTTGAAACAACTTCTGGATGTCTTGTGGCAACTGATGATGATTTGCTTTGTGCATGATTTGTAAAGTTTTAAAGTCGTCCAGATCCTTGAATTTGAGTGTTCTCAGTTTGATGAAGAGTGGGTTTGTTGATTCTCTAAAGGCCGCATTATTTACAATTCTTATTGATCTTTTTTGAAGTTTGAATATTGTATCCGTGTTTGTTTTATATGTGTTCCCCCACACTTCCACACAGTAGCTCATATATGGAAGTATGAAGGAGCAGTACAAGGTGTATAGTGATGATTGATTAAGAAGGTGTTTGACTTTGTATAATATTGCAATTGATTTGGATATTTTGCCTTTAATGTACTGTATATGTGGCTTCCAGGATAATTTGTTGTCTATTATGACTCCAAGAAATGTTATTTCATTTACTCTTTCTATTTCTATGTCATTTATCATAAGTTTCTTTTGTGAGTTTATCAATCGTTTTCCAAATATTATGAACTTGGTTTTATTAAGGTTTAACGTGAGTTTATTTGAATCAAACCAACTCTTCACTCTTTTTAATTCAGTTGCCACAGTGTCCAAAAGCTGTTCTAAATTATCTCCACAGCATAGCATTTTCAGGGACCCTTTGAACTAGACGCGTTCAAAGGCAACCCTACGCAGTTGTAAAAGGGTTAAATAAATAAATAAATAAAACATTAATAAAAGCGTTCTTTTGTATTATTGCATGTTTAAGGAGACAAATATAGAGCAATAAAGCTGATAACGGACAGGGCTGAGTCGGTTACCTTCGTTCAGAGGCGATTTTCTCTCATTTGGGTAGAAAAAACTCACAAAAGACGGATTAAGAGGTTGTTTTAGAGTAAAAACGCCACCAAAAGTTTCTCCTCCTAAGTATTTTTAGTGCAACGGGAGGAAAAAAAACAATAACAGAGAAATTTAATTCCGGTTCTTCTTTCCGCATGACTGACACGTGACCGCGTCACGTGACGTGGTCATGTGACCGCAGGAGGGCAAAATTGTAGTCAGGATGATAATGTAATATGTACAGGACTGTCTTCTCAGAACATTAGAATATTGTGATAAAGTTCTTTATTTTCTGTAATGCAATTGAAAAAACAAAAATGTCATACATTCTGGATTCATTACAAATCAACTGAAATATTGCAAGCCTTTTATTATTTTAATATTGCTGATTATGGTTTACAGTTTAAGATTAAGATTCCCAGAATATTGTAATTTTTTGAGATAGGATATTTGAGTTTTCTTAAACTGTAAACCATGATCAGCAATATTAAAATAATAAAAGGCTTGCTGAATCCAGAATGTATGACATTTTTGTTTTTGTAACTGCATTACAGAAAATCTTAATCTCAATATTCTATTCTCAATATTCTAAAGACAGTCCTGTATATATATATATATATATATATATATATATATACATATATATATATATATATATATATATATATATATATATATATATATATATATATATATATATATATATATATATATATATATATATATATATATATATATATGTATATATATATATATGTATGTATTAATAAACTAAATATATGATACATTATATATATTATATGAGCCTAATAATACAAAAATTATATATATATATATATACAAAAAAATATATATATATAAATGTATTAATAAACTAAATATATGATATATTATATATATATATATTATATTATATATTAAAAATGCATATATATATATGTATATATATATATATATATATATATATATATATATATATATATATATATGTATATATATATATTTATATATATATATATATATATATATATATATATATATATATATATATATATATATGATATATATATATATATATATATATATATATATATATATATATATGATATATATATATATATATATATATATATATATATATATATATATATATATATATATATATATATATATATATATATATATATATATATATATATATAGATATATATATATATATATATAGATATATATATATATGATATATATATATATATATATATATATATAGGTTTTTACCAACTTGGTATTAACCATTAATATATATGTATATATATAATATATATATGCACAGTCCAAATACATGCATAGTAGGTTGATTGATGATTCTAAATTGCCCGTAGGTGTGAGTGTGAGTATATCTGGTTGTCTGTTTATATGTGGCCCTGCGATGGACTGGCGACCTGTCCAGGGTGAACCCCTGCCTCTCACTTGAAATTGAAATGAGGATAGGCTCCAGCAGACCCCCGTGACCCTGCAAAGGATAAAGCGGGTATAGATAATGGATGGATGGATATATGCAGACAAGTTAGAAACTTAAAAAAAAAAAAAAAAAACAGTATTTCTGAGCCTGTATAGACAAGTTTTACGCGCCAAGACTTGGGCGCTGCCATTACTCTACACAAATGCATTTAATTTCCAACGGGAGTGGTTTGCGCAGCATCTACCGGTGTAAACACAGCGGCGTGGATGCTATCCTTAAGCAAAGACTCGCTGCTCGTGAGCTTTTAATGTCGACAACTATGTCATTGCAATGGGAACACGGTTCTACTACTCTGACTGGAGATGGCGTTACTCTCCCCCACCCGAATTCAGTGCAGAACTGGGAGGAGAAAATGACGACACGGCCCAGCAGAACGGACAGCAAGATCTGCTCCTACTTCGTGCAATCCATGACAATAGATGTAAAAGCAATGGACAATCCGAAAGCCTCTGAGGCGTATCAATATCTGCACAGCGACAAAGTCGGTTGTGTCATGTCATACAAACATGATCGTTTTGTTTATTTGAAAGCAAATGTAGAGCCTAGCCAGTGTTTGAACAATGCGTGGCATAATGCTTGGGTGCTGTAACTGAAGCTGGAGAAGTCAAAACTGCGGGATGTTCGTGTGTTGCTGGATCAGGGAGATTGTGTTCCCATTCAGCTGCAATCCTATGGAAGGTAACAAGATTATTTGACCTATATGTTATTTTTGGTATCCGAACTACATCATAGTCTACTTGGCTAGAGTGCAAAGTGTGTGTGCAATGATGATAATAATAATAACTCATTTTCTTAATAAAGTGGATCTCTGCAAGCCCAATGTTATTTATATTTTCTCTATTATGTATATTATATTATATATATTCTATGTTCTATATATTTATTGTAAGCTATGTGTACAATGTATTATATCATATGACATGTTATGAGGTAAGGGAACTGTCAATCGAATTCGTGCACATAAATCAAATGTGTGCATATTATTCTACAGTTGTGCATAAATAAAAATGTTGTAAACATTTGTTTAAGTCAAATCATACATATAATATGTAGTGTGTATTTTCTCTGTGTGAATACCACTCATAAAGTTACAACTTTACAAGATTTTTAATACAGATTGCAGTTTTATGGGTTTTCTTTATTGTGAATAGGAATCTGAATGGGCACTTTAATCTAACCACTCGTTCAGGTGCTTTCTCCAGTTCTTACAACCAACCACCGCACACGTCATTCCCGAACCACTTTTCTTCTTTAAAAATATCCATGTAGTTGCTATATCCTTTTTGTCCGTGCAATGTCGGCACTCGGCACAACGCTAGTCCGCCAGAACGGAAGTGGATGCATGACGGGAGGACTTCAGGAAGTAGAGCGGAAACGGCTCAAAAACTTGTCTATACTACAACAGTATAATAAAGTCCTGTAGTGGTGGCTTCGGGCGGATCAATGCCTGGTCCTGATTGGTTATTGATGATTGATTCAAGATGTTCTGAGCCTCCATCTTCTCTTGTTTCCTATTTTCTCTAATCTGTGAGCTGATATCTTGGAAAAAAGAGTCATGTAGCAACTATTAGAAATATATGTTTAAAAAAAAAGTTAAATCCAGATGAGGAAACAGACGAGGAAGTGGAGGAGGAAGTAGATGAGGAAACATGAGGAAACAGATTAGGAAGCGGGGGGAAGTGGATGAGGAAGAAGGGGGTGGGAAGTGGATGAGGAAACGGAAGTGGAAATGGGTGTGGAAGTGGATGAGGAATTGGGGGAAGTGGATGAGGAAATGAATGTGAAAGTGGATGAAGAGGAAGTGGGGTGGAAATGGATGAGGAAACATGAGGAAACGGGGGTGTTAAGGATACTCAATCCACATTGTGACTGGTTCGACCACTGCTTTATTTCCCAGAACACAACAGGTTCTAATTTTCCCGAGGTTAGTAACACACGTCACTCGGTAGAAACAGCCTTCAAAATAAAAGTAATAACAATAATTACACATTGGTAAAGGCGCTCTCTTTTACATTCCTTAAAGGAGCTTGAGGCAAGAATAAGAAATGAGACTCATTAGCGCCACGACGACCGTCGGGGTTACTGCAGCCAACAGCGAAGCCGGCACGGGAGAACGCGCATGCAGCGTCATGTGACGTCACATCCGCAGGACAGCGCGGGAAATTCGGGCCCGGAATTGCAGCACATTTTGCAGCACACAGCCTGTTCAAGGCAACGGAGAGATACACTAGAGGGCTCATTCTTTTTGGTTTGGAACACTTCATCTGACATTATTACTAGAAAACTTAAAACACATTTTTTTCATAAATCCTGCCTCAAGCTCCTTTAACAGAGGGGAAGGGGATAAGGAAATGGAAGTGGATGAGGAAGCGGATGTGGATGAAGAGGAAATGGGGGAAGTGGATGAGGAAACAGAACAGGAAGTCAATGCATAAGCAGATGAGGAAACGGACAAGGAAGTGTCCTTCCCTTGTTTTTACTTCCCTCTTCTTTACTTTATACATTTGTCTCATTATGCAAATAAGGAGGGCAGTCCTTCCTGCTCCAGCTCCTCTCCTATTGGTCAATAACCAGGAAGTCGTCAGCCATCCCACGGGGACCCAGGATATTTTTTTTTTCAAAATAAACTTTATTAACAAGAAGTGACAAACTCAGAGAAGAACAATAACAAATATGTAGAATTCATGTTTTGAAATGTATTTCTACTTTAAACACATCTGACACATTTTGGCATTAATTTGATTTAATCTTTACTGTTATAATTTTCCATAAATGTTGTCTTCAAAAATTCTAATTACAATTTCTGTGATGTCATTTCACCATTAAACTTGTATCGTAAATGTTCTTTATAAGTTGAAAAAAATGCACTTTATTATTTTCTTATATTTAGTGTAAAAATCAGGAAAAACATTTCTTTGGGAAAAAATTCACAAATAAGGAAAAAAATGAACAATATATACATATTTTTATACATTTATATTCTTATGTATATTTTTGTACATTTATACTTTTATTATGTTTATTTTTATACATTATATTTTTATTATTTAGATTTTTATTCATTTATATATTTATAATTTTATATTTTTAGTGAGTTATATATTTATTATTTTATACATTAGTATTTTTATTATATATATTTTTATCAGAATGGTGTCAGTCCTGGACTCGGGCCCGCCCCCGTTTCCACGGAGATGAGTCAGTCCCCGGGAACTAAAGAACTCCCCCGGGTGGAGGAGGAAGAGGAGCGTCCTTCATCCTGTCCTGGCTCCACCCCCCTCGGTCAGGTGACCCCAGGGTGGGCGGGGCAGGGGGCGGGGCTCTGCAGCTCCGCCTCCAGCGCCTGCAGCCGGAACAGCATCTGCTTCAGACCCTCCACTGGTCCGGGCTGCTGGGGGAGGCTGTTGCCATGGAGACTGTTGCTATGGAGACCGTGGAGACCGCCTCCCTGGACCTGGAGGAGAGAACCTGTTAGTGTGGAAACAAATGAGGAAGTAGGGGGAAGTGGATGAGGAGATGGAGAAGAATCATGAGGAAGCGGACGAAGATGCAGATGAGGGGATGAGGAAGTGGGGGGGAGTAGGAAGGAAGTGGGGGGGGGGGGGGGGTGGAGGAAGTTGGGAGTGGGGAAGAAGTGGATGACAAAACAAGAAGTGGGCGAGGAAGCAGATGAGGAGGAAGGGAAGTGGATGAGGAAATGGACAAGGAAGCGGATAAAGAAACAAATGAGGAAGTGGGGAGGAAGTGGATGAGGAGATGGAGAGGAAACAGGAGGAAGCGGATGAGGAAGTGGATGATGAGGAAAGGAAGTGGGTAAGGAAAAAAAATGAGGAAGTGGATGAGCATGTGGATGAGGAAGTGGGGGGAAGTGGATGAGCAGATGGAGAAGAAACATGAGGAAGCGGACGAAGATACAGATGAGGAAATGAGGAAGTGGATGAGGAAGTGGTTGAAGAAACAGATGAGGAAGTGGGGGGGGTGGGGAGAAAGTGGATGACGAAACAGGAAGGGGGTGAGGAAGCAGATGAGGAGGAAGGGAAGTGGATGAGGAAACAAATGAGGAAGTGGATGAGGAGGAAGTGGATGAGGATGTGGATGAGGAAGTGGGGGGGGGCAGAAGAGGAAACAAATGAGGAGGTTGGGGGGTGGGGAGGAAGTGGATGAGGGGGAGGGGAAATGGATGAGGAAATGGACAGGGAAGCAGATGAGGAAACAAATGAGGAAGTGGATGAGGAGAAAGTGGGAGGATGAGGAAGTGGGGGGAAGCAGATGAGGAAGTGGGGAGGAAGTTGATGAGGAGATGAAGAGGAAACATGAGGAAGCGGACGAAGATACAGATGAGGAAATTAGGAAGCAGATGAGGAAGTGGATGATGAGGAAAGGAAGTGGATGAGGAAATGGACATGGAAGCAGATGAGGAAGTGGGGAGGAAGTGGATGAGGAAGTGGAGAGGAAACATGAGGAAACGGATGAGGAAGCAGACGAGGACACAGATGAGTGACGGCTGCAGGAGACCACCCACCTCCACTCCTCCGGGGGGCGGAGCCTCGGCGGCACCAGCCAGTCCTGACAGATCGGTACCGGAACAGTTTCCTGGAAACAAGGAAGAGCAGGGAACTAGAACGACTAGAACGGCAGGTAGAGAAGCGACGAATGCAGAGAACTCACCTCCACCTGAGGAGCTCCGGGACAGAGAGGTCAACACCTGGTCCGCCTTCTGGATCAGGGTCTCGATCCGGTTACCTGAGAAACACACTAGCTTGAAATCTGAGGTCCAGGTTGCCAGATCTGACAAGTTCCAGCCAAAACGTGACATAAAACCCGCCAAAAATACTGAAAAACCAGCTCAAATCAAACATTCTCTACGTTAAAACTGTCAATTCTTAAATTATTTGTTAATAATTTCTCCTAAATATTTAGTAAAAACCAGGAAAAGCAGCCCAAATATATATTTTTCAGCCTGAAACTTGCACAACCTGGCAACACAGATTCTCAAAAGGTTGAAATAAGCTTTTGAATGATTAAGATTCAAAAATTAAGACCCTTGGATCGAGATTTAAGACTTTTTAATACCATTTTCAAACTAAATTTAAGACAGTCATTAAGAAACCTGAGGTCGAGGTTGCCAGATCTGACAATTTCCAGCCCAAACACAATGTAAAACCCACCGATATAATGAAAACCCATCCCGAATCAAACATTATCTATGTTAAAACCCTCAATTATTCAGTTATTTGTGAATGATTTCTCCTAAATATTTAGTAAAAACCAGGAAAAGCAGACCAAATATATATTGTTCAACCCAATTGGGCTGAAAGTTGCCCAACCTGGCAACACAGATTGAGGAAATTCTCCTCAAAACAATTAAATCAACTTTTTACTGACGACTGGATACATTCCCTCTAAGATTTAAGACAAATCCAGACATTTTAAGGCCTAATTTGAGCAGAAATGGAACTTCTGGACTTTTAAAGTAAAAAAGTCGTGTAAAAACGTCTCACCTCTGGAAAGCGTCTGGAGGACGTCGGAGCCTCGTCCGTTGGTGGCCAGCAGAGAGATCTGCTCGGCCAGCTGCAGCCTCAGATCCCCGAGCTGAAACACAGTTAATTCATTTAGGAGACGAGTGGACAGGGGCGCCACCAGGGGGGGGGGTGGCAGGGGTGCGACACCCCCCCCGCTACAAATATGCTGCCCCCTCCCACTGGCCTCAATAAAACAAAAAACAAAAAAAAACACTTGCCGGTCACAGAGTCTGTTTCTATCGTCAGTTATGCGTTTCATCCCAAATCATTTGGGCAGTAGTAGGTGTTTCTTTAAGTATTTCTGAGCCTAGAATAATAAAAAAGTGTATATATGTATTAATAAAATAAATATATGACATATTGAAATATATATATATATATATATATATATATATATATATATATATATATATATATATATATATGTTAAAAAAGCATATATATGCCTTAGGTTTTTACCAACACGGTATTAACCATTAACATATTTGCAGACAAGTTAGAAAGTAAAAAAAAAAAGTATTTCTGAGCCTGTATACTACAACAGTATAATAAAGTCCTGTAATGATGGCTTTTAGTAAGTATTAAAAATCCAAGGGTCTTTACTTTTGAATCTTAATCATTAAAAACTGCGGAGGTTCTAAATCTGTGTTGCCAGGTTGGGCAAAAATATAGGTTTGTGCTGGTTTTCACTAAATGTTTAGGAGAAATTATTCACAAATAAGTCTTAAATCTCGACCCAAGGGTCCTAATTTTTGCTCAATAAAAAGTTTATTTAATCATTTTGAGTAGAAGCTCCTAAATCTGTGTTGCCAGGTTGGGCAAGTTTCTACCCAATTGGGCTTAAAAATATATGTTTGGGCTGCTTTTCTTGGCTTTTCCTAAATATTTAGGAGAAATTATCAACAAATAACTTAATAATTTACGGATTTAGCATAGAGAATGTCTGATTAGGGCTTTTCTTTTTGTAATTTCGGCGGGTTTTATGTCGCGTTTGCGCTGGAACCTGCCAGATCTGGCAACCTGGACCTGAACTTGTGAGCCATTCAGATTGTTTTTTTTTTCTTTTTTCTTCTTTTTCTTCATCTTAATAACATTTATGACACATTTTTATTCTTTTTATGGACTAAACTACAATCTTTTTTTGAAACAACTATTCAATGCTGGTGAAATCTGTAATTGTCCAAAAATCTAAACTTTTCTAAATCAGAAATGATTAAGGTGCCATGGTGCGTTCTCGGCACTTGTAAAAATCAGAAATTACAATTATATAACAAATACTGGCTCAACGACTGCGTGAATCTCCGGTGCATAAGGGGTTTGCCATGGTGTGTTCAAAGGCACTTGTACAAGTCAGAAAATACATCTTTTTTCTTTTCTTTTTAAATTATGAGCCATTCAGATTGTTTTGGGTTTTTCATTGTTTTTTTTCCTTCATCTTAATTACATTTATAACAAATGGCATTTATAACTGATTTTTATTCTTTTTATCAACTAAACTACAATATTTTCCTTTTTTTTTTTTTTAAACAACTATTCAATGCTGGCGGATTCTGTAATTGTCCCCCAAAAAATCTAAACCTTTCTAATCAGAAATGATTGTGAATGCCGTGGTGTGTTTAAAAACACTTCTAAAAATCAGAAATTACACTAATTCATATTTTTTTTATTGTTAGCTATTCAGATTGTTTTTGTTGTTTTTTTCTTCTCTTTTTTCATCTTTAATTAGATTTATAAGAAATAACATTATTTCTTCCATTGTGAGCCATTCAGATTGAGTTTATTTTCTTTTTTCTTCATCTTAATGACATTTATGACAGATTTTTATTCTTTTTTATCAACTAAATTACAATCTTTTCCTTCTTTTTTTGAAACAACTATTCAATGCTGGTGGATTCTGTAATTGTCCCCCCAAAAATCTAAACTTTTCTAATCAGAAATTATTGTGTGAATGCCGTGGTGCGTTCAAAAAAAAAAAAATCAGAAATCACACTAAATTACAAACCCTGGCTTTAAACTTAAGCCAACACCCCCCCCCCCCCTTTCTCTCTTACCTCTTCAAGTGGTGGGTCCTCCCACGCCGAAGGGGGCGGAGCCTCCTCTGTGAGGTCACAGAGGCGGAGCCATGGCGGGTAGCTGAGGTCGGGAACGCTGCCGATGTCGGAGGAGTCCAGGCGGGCCTTGTTGCCCGTGAGCCAGCGGGGGAGGTGCAGGTCCGGGCCGGGGGGCGCGGGGCGGGACGCCTGGAGGCCTGGACCAATCAGAGGACAGATGTTCATGAGAGGAACACAGTTACATTTAAGACTTTTTATTTTCAAACTAAATTTAAGACCAAAAATTAAGAAAGCCAGCGCTGAGGTTGCCAGATCTGACAGGTTCCAGCCCGAACGTGACGTAAAACCCGCCGAAATATGGAAAAGCAGCCCAAATATATATTTTTTCAGGCTGAAACTTGCCCAACCTGGCAACACCGATTTAGGAGATTCTCCTCAAAACGATAAAAATAACGTTTTTTAATGACAAGATTCTAAAATGAAGACCCTTGGATTGAAGTTTAATGCTTTCTAATACTATTTTTAAACTAAATTTAGGCTGAGGTTGCCAGATCTGACAGATTCCAGCCCTAATGTGATGTAAAACCCACCGAAATACTGGAAAAGCAAGCCAAATATATTTTTTTCAGGCTGAAACTTGCCAAACCTGTCAACACAGATTCTCAAAACGATTAAATAAACTTTTTAATGATTAAAATTCAAAAATTAAGACCCTTGGATTGAGATTTAAGACTTTTTAATACAATTTTCATACTAAATTTAGGTCTAGGTTGCCAGATCTGAAACTTTCGAGCCAAAACGCGACATAAAACCCACTGAAATAATGAAAAACCAGCCGGAATCAAACATTCTCTATGCTCAAACTGTCAATTATTACATGTGGAATAAATTTCAACTTTTTTGTGAATAATTTCTCCTGAATATTTAGTAAAAACCAGGAAAAGCAGCCTAAATCTAGATTTTTTCAGCCCAATTGGGCTGAAACTTGCCCAACCTGGCAAAACAGACTTAGGAGTTTCTCCTCAAAATGATGAAATAACTTTTTAATGATTAAGATTCTAAAATTAAGACCCTTGGATTGAGATTTAAGACTTTTAAAGACCTTATTTTAGCAAATTTAAGACTTTTGAAACAGAAACTAATCACGTGACGCGTTCAAGGACATTATATAATATATATATATATATATATACATATACACACACACACACTAATACACAAATATATACACACACACACACACACACACACACACACACACAAATATATATTTATACTGTACAGAAGGCGGAGGTGCGGGTGACGGGCATGGAGCCGTCGCGGGGGATGGACAGTAGCTCGTCGGTCGTCATGGAGAGGCGGTTGCCGGGGCGACGGTGGATGGACAGCAGCTCGTCGGTCGTCATGGAGAGGCGGTTGCTGGGGCGACGGTGGATGGATAGCAGCTCGTCGGTCGTCATGGAGAGGCGGTTGCCGGGGCGACGGTGTAGGCCCGCGGGGAGGTTGAGGTAGTCCAGCTCCCAGTCGGTCAGACGCTCCCGGAGAACTACGGGGGGGAAGGAACCAGAACTTCAGAATCTTCTTTATAGTTAATTTAGTTCCCTGTTACTTATCCATGTAACGGTTGATCTCTTTGGTTTGAAGACAAAAATCTGAAAAAAAAGTCAGAACTCAGAATATTTTTTCAGAAACATAAATAAAATGTTTTCTTTTTCATTTCTACAAAAAAAGTCAGAACTCATTCTTTAGAAATGGAAAAAAATAATACTTTTTGGGGTATCAAGTTTCTAAAAAAAAAAAAAAAAGTCTTTCTGAGAAAAAGTCAGAATTCTGAGATTAAAGTCCGAATTATATTATACAGGCAAAAAGCAACACAGTTGCAGCTGCAAAATGCAGGAAAGACAGCTGGCAAAAGATCGCTGCGTAAATTCATAGGGATATAGGGGTTAATTTGTGCCGGATCCTGCCGGAACAAGATCCGGCACCTCTCGATTTTGGCCTCCCTGCGTTCCGGGACTTATTTGGGCAGATCCGGCACCTCTCGTATATATAAAACAATAATAATATAAAAAAGTTTTTTTTAATGTATAAAAAATAATAATATGCATAAATTCATTTACAGAACAAATCCCAAGCATTTCATGGTGTTTATAAAGATTTAACGTCATTTGAAAGAGTCGGAGATTTGTTGATGCAATGAAAAGATGGGCCAGCAAACCACGCCCCCGACCAAAAAAACTTTGGAACTTTGCTGGATCTGGGGAGCCAGCAGCGAGCAACGCAAACATGTCAAAAAGACAGTTGAATTTACTGTCTTTTTTCAAAAAGAAGGAAGAGTTGCATGATTCTTCAAAACGAATCAGAAAAGCAACAAGCGGCGATGAGGGCAGCTGCAGCGGAGCACATACACATGAATGGATTTGTGTCGGTTGCTGTGGATTATGTTCTCACTACAAATAAAAAAACGGGCTGAAGCCCCCCATAATTTGATCTCAGCCCCCCCAAAATTAAGAGGACATTTTTCCCTTTCCAACGATACCAATATCGTGTTTGTACAATTTAAAACGGCGTTATTTTGGGGTTGATGCAGCCGCGTCGCTGCTCCATTCCCAGTTCCGAGTTCCGACTTCTGAGGTACGCACATGGGAGCAAATAAAAAATAAATATAAAAACATAATTCAAAGCGGTAAGTAGGCTCACTTTCATATCTTAGAAATACAACAAGTACAAGGCTTTAGTGTTTCTATCACTCTCTGTTTTAGGATGATATCAGTATACAAAAGCACAATGAAATAGCATTGACATTACTTGCAGCAAACAGAAAAAAAAATGACAAGAAGAAGATCGGAGGGATCCTCTCACGATCCGCGCACCGAGCTCCACTGGATTCTCTTCGAAAGGGCATGTCATTTTCCAAGAGAGCTGATTGGTCAGTGGGCGGTGCTTTTACACCCGGCGATCTGTATCTCGAACATAACCTGCTCCGGAGCAGGTTAGCGGTTCAGCATAAGTTACCATGGCGATGTGCCCCGGTAAGAAGTGAACCACCGTCGTAGTCCTGAAAACCCAGGGTTAAACCTGAAGTTACCTCGCTAACCCCAAATCCCGCTTCGTAGTACAGGCCCCTGGTGTAGACAGAGACAACCGGAGTTTTGCGTTTTTTAACAGAGGGAAACGGAAATTTAGGCGTCAGAACGTCACATTATGCGACAGAAACGTCACCAGCATCATTTGTGTGACCTGTGTTTACAATTTGTTTGGCCACCGTCAATATTTTCTTGTATTTTACCTGTTTTATATTCTAAAGTCACACTTAAAAGTAACTCCACTTCTCTGTCACTCCAAACGAAAGACTCTTGTTCCGTCTGATTTATGGTTCCGCGTTACACCAATGCAGAGCCTACGGCGTAGGGTACGCGGCGACACGCACCGTACGTAGGCTACGCCGTCGATTTAACGCGGAACCATATTATTCAGGCTTCACACGTGTCATTTGTTGATGTTTTTTCCAGTATTCTGATTGGCTAGCATGACTTTACGCTTACACTGCCCCCTGCAGGTTTGGATGCTCATACCACCTTAACAGCGTATTTATCCGGGTTCGTGTAGACGAGGATATTTTTCAAAACCTAGAGGGGGAAATATCCGTTTTTGTAAATACCCGGCTACGTGTGTACATAGCCACAATTTCAAGAAAAAAGTCAAAATGTCGAGAATAAAGTCATCTCGAAATTGTACTTCAACATTAATCTCGACATTTCGACTTTTTCTCGAAGTGCATGATGAATAAAAAAATCTTCCTCCTCTAAAATATTATTTTTATTTTTCTCCCGCCTGGCCCTAATACTCTTCCATAGAATTCTGACTTTTTCGTAGAAATTAAAAAAAAATAAAAAATTCCTCCTTAATTTTTTGGTTTTGTTCTTTGTTAGGTTTCTGAAAAAGGTCAGAATTGTGAGATTAAAAGTGGGAATCGTGACGGTGTCCTACCGTCTCTGTTCCGGAGTCCCCCGACCCGGTTCCTCCGGTCCCGGGGCAGAACCAGGGTCCCCGCCAGCGACGCCACGCCATGTCCGCTCCTGTCAAAGTCCTTGATGTAGGCGTCCAGCGCTGCCGACGCCGACTCGTAGTCCTGCAAGCGACCCGTTCAAACTGTCAGCCGCCTGTGACATCCAGTGGCGCCACCAGGGGGGGGGCCCAGGGGTGGCCACGGCCCCCCCTACAAATTTGCTGGCCCGCCCACTGGCCTCAAAAAAAAAAAAAAAAAAAAAAAAAAAACACTTGCCGGTCACATAGATTCTATCGTCAGTTATGCGTTTCATCCCAAATCATTTGGGCAAAATCCATGTCAGTAGGTGTTTCTTTAAGTATTTCTGAGCCTAAAAATAATAAGAATTAAAAATTAAAAAAAAAAAAATATATATATATATAAATAAAATAAATATATGATATATTAAAATATATATGATATATATTAAAAATGCATATATATATATATATATATATATATATATATATATATATATATATATATATATATATGCATTTCTATAATATATATATCATATATATTTGAATATATCATATATTTAGTTTATTAATACATATATATATATTAATTTTTTAGTTGTGTGTGTATATATATATATATATATATATATATATATACAAAATAAATAAATATATATATATATATATATATATATATATATACAAAAATAAATAAATATATATATATATATATATATATATATATATATATATATATATATATATATATAAATATACATACACACATATATATGTATTAATAATGACACATTAAAAAAAAAGATATATATATATATATATATATATATATATATATATATACGATATATAAAAAATGCACATATATATATATGCGTTTTTACCAACTTGGTATTAACCATTAATATATATGCAGACAAGTTAGAAAGTAAAAAAAAAACTGGGAAACAGTTTTGGAGGCCCTGGTACCATCTGGCCCCCCCTAGGAAACAGTTTGAGGCGCCCCTGTACGTCACCTGGTCTCCGTAGCGGATGATGTCGGCGGGCTCGGCTGGCTCCAGGCCGCTTCGGAGGTGACCCGAGCTGGACAGCAGGGAGGTGACGGTGGACTCCGGGGACGCCGCCATGATGCTTAAAACTTAAAACCAACACAAATAATAAAAATACTCAATACTGACTAATGAAAAAAAACAAAACATCACATTAATTATATAGTGTATGCATTGACGTCACTTCCCCACTGGACCAGCCCCCTTACTCGCACTGTGAGTGTCAAAAATGGCTGCAACTAGGGGACATTTTCTAGTTCTTATTCTGCACGCTTTAAAACCTAATTTTAAAGTCTTAATAATCCAGTTAAACGTCATTTTAAAGTCGAAATCATCCAGTAAAAATGCTCCACGAGGTCCAAACACCTAAAATCAAATGAAGAACTGATGTTCTGTCGATTTCTGCTGCATTGTCGAAAAAATGCTACCGCTGTATAAACCGATAGCGTCTGTCTAGTGTCTATCGATTTTTGCCTATCAAAAAATGCTACCTAATGGTTTTCTACCTTTGTAGAGCTACAATTGTACCGTTTTACTCCCTAGCCCACTTCCTTTCCCACCCCAAGTGGTCCTTGTCGCTTGTCAGTCTGTCATTGTAAATAAGAATGTTGTTAATGACCTGCCTGGTTAAATAAAGGCAAATGACTGAATGAATATCAAATAAAGCGATAGAATTGTTTTTTTTCTTCTCGTTATCGTATAATGTTCACAAAGTGTAATGCAATTCATGTCATGGGTAGTGTATTTTGAAGGATCAAATACTCAACATCCCATATTATCTATTTTAAATCAATATTTTTTGATAGTCCAGTAACCTCAAAGTAGCAGTTCTCGACGTTAGCATGGATTGACCGCGAACAAACCTAAATTCCATTTGAAAGGCTACGTCACGACCTGCTCCTTGAAAGTTTTACATTTAAATTAAAACGCTTAAAAGCTTAAAGGAGCATGAGGCAGGATTGAGGCAGGATTTATGAAAAAAATGGGTATACGTTTTAAGTTTTCTAGTAATGTTAGATGAAGCGTCTCAAACCCAAAAGAATGAGCCCTCTAGTGCAGGGGTTCTTAACCTTTCTGACCTTGGGGCCCAATTTTTTCAGTAGAGAGTGGCCCGGGGCCCGTTAAATATTAACACTGTATAGCAGGGGTATTCAACTTTAAGAGGTCCATTTAGAGAAAATTTACTCAAGCGAAGGTCCAGAACATCATAATAATATATATATATATATATATATATACAGTGAGAGTAAAAAGTATTTGACCCCTTGCTGATTTTGTTGGTTTGCCCACTAATAAGGACATGATCATTCTATACTTTTAATGGTAGATGTATTCTAACAGGGAGAGACAGAATATCAAAAAGAAAATCCAGAAAATAACTTAAAATAATTTATTTTAATTTATTTGCATTTCATGGAGGGAAATAAATATTTGATCCCTCTAGCCAAAAGCACTTAATACTTGGTGGCAAAGCCTTTATTTGCAAGCACAGCGGTCAGACGTGTTTTGTAGTTTACCACAAGGTTAGCACACATATCAGGAGGAATTTTGGCCCACTCTTCTTTGCAGATCCTTTCTAAATCATTAAGGTTGGTGGGCTGTCGCTTGGCAACTCGGACCTTCAGCTCCCTCCATAGATTTTCAATTGGATTGAGATCCGGAGACTGGCTGGGCCACTCCATGACCTTAATGTGCTTCTTCTTGAGCCACTCCTTTGTTGCCTTTGCTGTATGCTTCGGGTCGTTGTCATGTTGGAAGACCCAACCGCGGCCCGTTTTCAGCTTCCTTGCAGAGGGGAGGAGGTTGTTCCCCAGGACTGCACGGTACATGGCTCCATCCATCTTTCCACTGATGCGGTGAAGTAACCCTGTGCCCTTGGCAGAGAAACACCCCCAAAACATAATGTTTCCACCTCCATGCTTGACGGTGGGCACAGTGTTCCTGGGGTCATAGGCAGCATTTTTCTTCCTCCACACACGACGGGTAGAGTTCAGGCCAAATAGTTCAATTTTGGTCTCGTCTGACCACAGAACCTTCTCCCAATCACTTTGTGCATCTTTGAGGTGATCATTGGCATACTTTACCTCCACATGTGCCTTCTTCAGCAGGGGTACCTTTCGGGCACCGCACTGGATTTTAATCCATTGCGGCGCAAGGTGTTGCCAATTGTTTTCCTGGTGACTGTGGTCCCAGCTGCCTTGAGGTCATTCACCAACTCCCTCTGTGTGGTTGCAGGACGATTTATCACAGTTCTCATGATCCTTGCCACCCCACGAGGTGAAATCTTCTGTGGAGCACCAGACCGAGGTCTATTGATGGTCATGTTAAACTTCTTAGATTTTCTCACAATTGCACCAATAGTTGTTACTTTAATGCCTAGCATCTTGCTAATGTTTTTGTAGCCAATACCAGATTTGTGCAGGTCAACAATCCTGTCTCTGAGGTCCTGAGAGAGTTCTTTGGTCTTACCCATGTTGGAGGGTTTGGAATCTGTCTGATTGTCTGATTCTGTGAACAGGTGCCTTTTATACAAGTGATTAGTTAGAACAGGTGTCTTCAATTCAGGTAACAGGTTGATTGGGAGTGTCTAACTGGTCTGTGAAAGCCAGAACTCCTAATGCATACTAGGGGATCAAATACTTATTTCCCTCAATGAAATGCAAATAAATTAAAATAAATTATTTTAAGTTATTTTCTGGATTTTCTTTTTGATATTCTGTCTCTCCATGTTAGAATACATCTACCATTAAAAGTATAGAATGATCATGTCCTTATTAGTGGGCAAACCAACAAAATCAGCAAGGGGTCAAATACTTTTTACTCTCACTGTATATATATATATATTCAAGTAGCCTCATAGTTGTATCAACATCTGCATCTGACTGTTATATTAAAAAAGTACATATTTGCCCATTAACATGTGTAACTTGAATTACACATATTTTTTTCTCTTAAAAATAAAATAGATTTTATTTTATTTTTCAAATGCTATCTTATTTTATTTCTCTACCAGCAGTTTGAATTTCCCCTTTTCTTTGTTAATTGTCTCAACACATTTTTATAATAAATTAATATAAACACATCTTAACAATTGAACAGTTTTGCAGTTTCTCTTTGTTCCCCTTAATCTTATGCCCCCACTTTCTGTTGTTCAGTGAGAGAACTGAGCTCTAATTTCTCCTGCCAGGACTTTAAATCTGGGCTGGACGGTGTCAGGTTATCATACACATGAGAAGGTGCTCATTGGTGAACCTGGAACGATATTTAGTTTTAATTATGTTAAGATGGTCAGCTTATTTTCTGTGACTTCAGTTCAGACTTGAGTGGATATGTTTGATGAAAAACTTTGTGTTTTGTTTCAGTGGCGTTTCACTTTCGCACTTTGAACGCCACGGTCTCTGAACGTATGAGACACTGGTTTTGTCCCAGTGGGAAGACTGAACAGGATGAATTTGTCCATTCCGGGTTGAACTTTCCTTTCTACCTGTTACGCTTCTCATCTCTGTAAGAGTCAAGCTAATTACTTACTAAGTAACTTACTAAGTTTTATTTACATTAATAAATTGTCAGGACTGCGCGTGTCGGATTTCATCCGAGCCTGATCAGCTGCGACGGGCAAAGCCAGCACCGCAGCTCTCTGGTCGCGCTGCAGCTGTGTCACTTTCCGATGCTTTTGCGAGCCCGAACAACAATCCAGCCCACACATCTACAATCCTTCAGCAGTAACGACGGAGTCCGCAAGCCCGAGCGGCACCGACCTCCACGGCCGCGGGGACGCGTCAGGATAAATGATCACGCTGCGTTCGCTCGCTCTGGGCGCAGACCCAAGTAATCGATCCCTGATCCTGGCGGATCTAAACGTACTCTGTGCAAAATGAAGGATTTTCTCTATAAATACACACCATTTCTCTTACTATTACACGTACAGCTAGCTGAGGGTCTTCTTCTCCTCATTTGGTCGGGAGTTGCTATGCAGTCCCGCGGCCCTCGCGGCCCACACGTACAAAACTGAATTTTTTTCGCGGCCCACTAGATGGCGCTCGCGGCCCAAGTGTGGGCCGCGGCCCTATGGTTAAGAATCACTGCTCTAGTGTATCTCTCCGTTGCCTTGAACAGGCTGTGTGCTGCAAAATGTGCTGCAATTCCGGGCGCGAATTTCCTGCGCTGGGCTGCGGATGTGACGTCAAATGACGCTGCATGTGCGTTCTCCCCGTTCTCCCGTGCCGGCATTGCTGTTGGCTGCAGTACCCCCAACGGCCGTCGTGGCGCTAATGAGTCTCATTTCTTATTCTTGCCTCAAGCTCCTTTAAAAGCTTCATTCATTCAAGATTCATTATGGTATTTCATTCCACACAACATATTCAAGAGTGTTGGAGGTCTTCAGTTCTTATTGTCATGTAATCTAATTTTATCTAAACAGTATCTCAAAGGTTACCAGTTAAGATGTCAAAATTTTATCAACAAGCTCTGTTAGCATGGAAACTATGTTATTCACATAACTTTTCTCCAGATAAATCTATCAATTGGAACAAAGAATGCATTACTAAAAGGAACAAATCACTCTATTTACAAAATTGGATCAACAAAAATATCTCTCACAAAAAGCATTCCCTATCAAATTAAAAAAAAATTAACTTAGTAATAAACTCCATTCCCAGCGGAATAGTAGAATTAATGAAAGGCTATAAAAAAGAATGTGAATGTGTCTTTGGTATCATTTTAAAGGGGTCCTGTGAGTATTCCAGTTTTTGTATTTTGTTTCTCTGTTGTTCCTAGATAACACAGGGCTGAAAGATAGTATATCATATATATATCACAGTGCAGGTGGTGGGAGAGAGGAGGATGAAGGCTAAGCTGTCATCCATGATGGAGAAGGACTCCCACCCCATGAAGGACCATCAGAGCGCTGGAGAGCTCCTTCAGCGACAGGCAGGCTCCTTCACCCTAGGTGTGTGAAGGAGCTACAGAAGGTCCTTCCTCCCTGCAGCTGTGAGACTACACAACCAGCACTGCTCACAGTAGACCACATACAACCTGACAATAAATGTACATAAGGGAAATAATGTGCAATATCTTTCACTCACTGCAACGTGCAATTATGTAAATATCCGTCCGTTATCTTTTTATACACTAGTATTTCTTATTATTTATCTTTCTTATTATTATTATTATTATTGTATACCAGTTTACTTTTTATAGTGTGTTATTATTATTACTGTGTTATTTATTACTTTTCTATTGATGCCTCTTGTTTTTTGCACTATCCCCTTTGCTGCTGTAAACTGCAAATTTCCCCTCTGTGGGACTATTAAAGGATTATCTTATCTTATTTAGGCGAAAATTGTGTAAAAATGTGTGTTTTTTATAGTTTAAAAAGCTGCAGTGACCTCTATTTTGGTCAGAGAGATTTACATCTTAGCTTGAATGAATGCTTAAAAGGTTCCCTTTAAAATGATACCAAACACAATATTGTGGAACATTGACAGATGTCCTGTACATGAGTCTAAACCAGGATATGCAGCAGCATCTAAAATGTAATTTTCTGAACTTCATGAGCTGATAACTGTGATACAGCTCAGGAAGGGTTATCATACTAAAATATCATCTACAGACATAGATATTTTCAAAAATCATTTCAAGCTGGCTCTGGCCCCTGGACTAATATTACAACATGGTACATGCTAAAAAGTGGGACAAAACCAGCCAAACTTCTTCATTAAAGCTTCATTAAACCGCCGTGGAAGTTAAAAGACACTAAGTGCAACCACGAACCTGCAGGAGTCGAACACGTCACGTGACCAGGTCCACGTGGTCATCCAGGTGAAGTTTTAACAATAATAATGTGAATAACTTTAAAACTATTATAGCGCTAATAGTTTCAACGTTGCCGGAGTTTCAAACCGGGAAGCGAGGGCGTGGCCTCGGGCGGAAGTGACGGAAGTTCCGACCTTTTTCTTTTTTTTTTATTAGTATTTTTTTAGTAAGTATTAAAAAGTCTTAAATCTCGATCCAAGGGTCTTTATTTTTTGAATCTTAATCATTAAAAAGTTTATTTTATCGTTTTGAGGAGAATCTCCTGCGGAGGTTCTAAATCTGTGTTGCCAGGTTGGGCAAAAATATAGATTTGTGCTGGTTTTCCTGGTTTTTACTAAGTGTTTAGGCATGGCAAGTTTATTTATAGTACGATTCAACACAAGGTAATTCAAAGTGCTTTACATCGAAATTAAAAGCGGCAAGACATAATTAGACATTAAATAACAAATAAAATGAAATAAAATTATGAGGAAAGAAGGTAAAATAATAAAAAGCACAAGTTGCTGATTTAAGAGTACGCTTAAATAACAAATAAATGAAATTAAATGATAAGAAAAGAAGTAAAATAATAAAAAGCACAAGTTGTTAAAAATAAGGGCAGTGGAGTACAGCAGGTAAGTATTTAGTTTAAGAGTAGCTTCAGTAAACAGTAATGTTTTTAGGCCTGATTTAAAGGAGCTGACAGTTGGAGCAGACCTCAGGTCTACAGGAAGTTTGTTCCACCGGTGAGGAGCAGAATGACTGAACGGATTTCTCAGTGAAAATTGTATTCACAAGTCTTAAATCTCGATCCAAGGGTCTTAATTTTTCATTTGAATTTTAACCTAGAGAATGGATGAAATCCTGCTGGTTTTTCATTATTTTGGTGGGTTTTACATCACGTTTGGGCTGGAACATGTCAGATCTGGCAACCTCAACCTAAATTTAGTTTAAAAATTTCATTAAAAAGTCTTAAATCTTGATTCAAGGGATTTCATTTTTTAATCTCAATCATTAAAAAGTTGATTTCATCGTTTTGAGGAGAATCTCCTAAATCTGTGTTGCCAGGTTGGGCAAATGTTGGCCCAATTGGGCTGAAAAATCTAGATTTGGGCTGCTTTTCCTGGTTTTTACTAAATATTTAGGAGAAATATATAAATGGGACCTATAAATGTCCTCATGGGACCTATAAATGTCCTCATTGGACATATAAATGTCCTCATGGGACCTATAAATGGCCTCATGGGACATATAAATATCCTTTTAGACCTATAAATGTCCTTTAAGACATGTAAATGTCCTCATGGGACATATAAATGTCCTTTTAGACCTATAAATGGCCTCATGGGGCCGGTTCGAATCCCAGTCCCCCCCCCGCGGTTCTGAGGTTCGGTCCGGATCAAGAAAGTTTTGTTGTAGTTTAGGATTCAAAAGTAGAGTCAGTGAAAGAAATTACAATGACATGATTTTGCTATTTCAGCATCGTTAAAAAAACAACAAGAAAAAAATTGGCAGGCAGACAAAGTGCTTATAACAAGTCCATATTTTTAAAGGTGTAATCAGTACAACAATGTCCAGACTAATGTAACTTTAAAGCTGGCCTGTTTGAATCATCATGAAAATATATACAGCCTTTACATTTCCTTAAACTGGCGTTACACGCCTCAAACCACTTTGAACCTACTGAGTCAGTTAGAGAAATTACACTGACTTTATTTTGCAATTTCAACGTAGTTTGGCTCATAAGTAGTCAGGAGAATCCTTAGACACTCATGCAACTCCTCATTGGTCATGGAACAACATGCCCTTGTCTTGATGCTATCCATATGAGAAATCTGGACTCACAGGTGTAGGTAAATCCAAACATTGTCAATATTAGCAGTGCAATTTTCCTCATTGTGGGGTACTGATACTGGTTAACACGTTCAGACCAAAAGTCCAACCTCAGACAGCAAGTGCTGTTATAAGGCAAATGAGGACTGCATGAACCAGCTTCATCTGCAAGATGTTCTCATCAATTAGAAGAAGTTACCTCTTTTGACAGTCTGTGACAATAAATTGAATATCTTGTGATTGTGGACTGTTAGTTTGTATACAAATAAAGACATTTAAGGATATCTTCTTGGGCTTTGGGGAACAGTGATCAACATTTTTCACAATTTTTCACCATTTTAGACCTAAATCCATTTCTATTAACTTTTTGTATCAGTAGCAGCTAGATATCAGCAGCAAAGTTGATTAAAATATTTCTTGCTTTTGTTTTATTCATAGAGTCGGATTGTGTCTTATCTTTTTAAGTTGAGTCCACTTCAAATGAGTGTGAGGGCCCAATCAACGCTGCTCACAGCTTTAATTTATCTTGTTTTCTATTAAATGGGTATGTTATTCCTTTATACTTGTTTATAACTTATAATTCTCATAATATTCAAAATAATTTACTAGCAAATTTTTTCCTCTGGGGGATTAATAAAGTTTTATTCTATTCTTTTTATTCTATTATTCTTGTTTATATATTTCATGTATCCTTCAATTCACTTTGGTGTATATTGTTTCTGTGCTGCCGAACCAAGTACATTTCCCCATTTTGATATTAATAAAAAACCTTTGTATATTCTATGGAACAACTTCCAGAGATTCGACATTTAAATGCAATGATTTTAAATCTCCACTAGAGGGAAATGAGACAAATATTACTGTAATGCAGTAATGTATGTCTCCACTAGAGACTATTATTCATTCAATTAATTTTATGACCCACTAGATGGAGACAGAATACTATTAATATGTACTCCTTTTTCGCCCCGTTCTTTAAAACATTCAACACTCCATTACAGATTACTTTTTTTAAACACACTTTAAACACACTTATTTTTCAACAAGCACTCAGACAGTCCTCAACTTACTTTCTTTCGGACTTTATAAATGGCTCAGATCACTTATAACATTACTTTCTCTTTACCGTTACAGGTTGCAAACATACATTCAGTTCTGAGCTCTTTGGACAGAAATGCTCACACATTAAATATTAGCATTTACAGGATTTCTAAACTCAGAAACTCCAACCCAAATAAAATGGATTTGCTCCGTCACTTGAACCCAAGACAGGCGGGTACTTTATTGATCCTGAGGGAGATTTGGGGTCTCAGCAGCACCTACGCAATAAAGAGACAAAGGTATTAAAACTGAGAGAAGGGTCAAGTTAAAAATAGAAATATAAAATAGCAAATAGAGAATCAGGATAAAAAATACAACAAAGTGAAAAAATAAAGTGCCGTGATGTAAAAAGTAGGTTGAATTAAAGGGAAGTGACAAAATCACTTAAACTGACACGTGTCCACTAAACGGAAGAGACATGAATTAAGGGTACAAGTGAACATTAACCCCTCTTTTAGTTATATTTAAACATTTAAATTCCCTCCAAAATGTTAACGGAGTAGCGTGAGGTCCAGATATATGGTTTGTTGTCTGAGGGCAGCACCATGCCATACAGGCTTCATTTAATAAAACATTTGATTAAAAGGTAAATATAATTTCTGTCGTAAACACTGACATCATCATTTAATTTTCTTTAATGTTTTGGCCTTAATCTCTTCAAACTTCAAACTCCCTGTTATTTCCATTTGCCTTTGATGCATAGATGGAAACCACAAACTAGTAAGATGGAGAACGGCTGTGATGATGCCTTCAGTCGGACCATCATCTACCTCGCTTGTCTCCATGACAACACAGCATCTGGTGTTGGATCACTGTTCATCGCTGGTTTCCAGAAGTCTGGACTTCCCTCCAGGGTCAGATGAGATCATGGTCTGAAATCCCTGCTGCTGCTGGTTTGATGCTGAAAATGTTAAGGATTCTGTCCTGGACCCAAGCGCACGACACCAGACAGGTTCAAAGTTAGCCAAAAAGGCGTAGTTTATTCTCACAAACAAAAAACACTGCCTCCTTAAATGGCAGGGGAAAGAAAACTCGCTGTACGAATACAGGAAAAAAGTCCTCAACAAAAATCCACAAAGTAATCCAAGAGAAAGGTCCTCAGCACAATCCACAAAGAATCCAGAAAACCCTGATCACATACAGGAGTGACAAGACGAACTCACAAGGGTTTGCCAGCAGTTCTGATCTTTATATGAGCTCCCAGTAATGACCTGATGCACTACAGCTGCGCTCCCGTGGCTCAGCTGCGCCACCCGGCTCGTCGCCGGGCGCGCAGCTCTCTGGCTCTGCGCTGCGCAGACTCTGCTTCTGCAGTGCGATCGGGCCAAGGGGAAACCCCAGCTGGCCGAGACATAACAGTACCCCTCCCTCCAAGGGAGCCACCTGGCGACTTGCCAGGCTTCTCGGGATGGGTCCGATAAAAGTCGGTCAGAAGACCGGGGTCCCTGATGAGATGGCAGTCCCGTCGGTGCAGGCGCATCTGGAGAGGTGTCGTCGTGTCTGGGGGTCCACCAGGACTGCCTTGCTTCAAACAGCGGAGAGCGGCAGGCGGGGGGCCAACCGTCGCCGGAACCCTGCACCGACGTACCGCCCGGGGCAGAAAGTGTGGCTTTCTGCCAAGGACCTTCCCCTACCGTCGGCTGGCAAGAAGCTGGGGCCGCGGTTCGTGGGACCCTACGAGGTCACGAAAGTTCTCAGTCCTGCAGCCGTGAGGCTGAGACTGCCGGCTTCCCTAAACATCCACCCTGTCTTTCATGTGTCAAAGGTCAAACCTGTCTGTTGCGCCGGAAACAATGGCGGCTGGTACCCCAGCGATGCCTCGAACGGGGAAAGACCTGTTGCTGAGCTGACCAGGGAGTTGAGGGAGTACTCGACCCACGGGAGAAATCGAGTCCAGGAAGCAGGGTTCTTTGCAGCCACACAGCGGAGTGCTGTCTCCACACTCTGCTTCATTCTCTCCGTCTGTCCGTTAGTCTGAGGGTGATAGCCAGAAGAGAGACTGATCGAGGCACCCAACCCCTTGAGGAAAGCCCGCCATACCTGGGACGTGAACTGGGGTCCTCGGTCCGAGACCACATCCTGGGGAAGACCATGGAGCCGGAACACCTGGCTCGTGAGGAGATCCGCCGTCTCTGCCGCCGAGGGGAGTTTGGGGAGGGCCACGAGGTGCACCCCCTTACTGAAACGATCAACAACAGTTAGGATCACTGTCATCCCCTGGGAGACCGGTAGTCCAGACACGAAGTCCAAGGCAATGTGGGACCAGGGACGGCTCGGAACAGGAAGTGGCTGTAGTAGGCCGGCCGGTGCCTGGTGAGAAGCCTTGCTGCGGGCACAAACAGGACAGGCCAAAACAAAGTCCCTCACTTCCCTCCTCATCCCAGGCCACCAGAACCGTCGAGCCAGAAAGGTGAACGTGCGGTGGACCCCAGGGTGACAGGCAAACTGACTAGAGTGACCCCAATCCAGTACTCTGGACCTAACTGATTCCGGAACGAACAACCTCCGTGGCGGCACACCACTAGGGGCCGGGTTAGAGTGCAGCGCCCTCCTGACCACCGTCTCGATGCCCCAGGCCACCCTGCCCACCACTCGGGCCCCGGGAAGGATAGGTGCCGACTCCTCGGTGGACGGTCCCCCCCCTTGATGCAGCCGGGACAGGGCATCCGCTTTGCAATTACGGGAGCCGGGACGATAGGTGAGGGTGAAGTCGAACCGACTGAGGAAGCCGGCCCAACGAGCCTGTCGCCCATTAAGACGCCTGGCTGCCCGAATGAACGTGAGGTTCCTATGGTCAGTCCAAACGATAAACGGCTGCCCCGCCCCCTCAAGCCAATGGCGCCACTCCTCCAGAGCAGCCACCACAGCCAGCAGCTCACGATTCCCGATGTCATAGTTCTCCTCCGCGGGAAGAAAACGCCGAGAGAAGAACGCACAGGGGTGCACTTTCTGATCCCTCTCCGATCGTTGGGAGAGGACCGCCCCCAGCCCGGTGTCCGAGGCGTCCACCTCCACGATGAACTGCCTCCCGGGGTCTGGATGGAGCAGAACAGGGGCGCTGGTGAACCTCTCCTTGAGGGACTGGAAGGCGGCGTCAGCAGCCGAAGACCAGACGAAAGGTTGGGAGGGGGAAGTCAACCTGGTGAGGGGTTCCGCCACGACACTATAGTTCCTTATGAACCTCCGGTAAAAGTTTGCAAACCCGAGGAAACTCTGCAACCCCTTCCGTGACCCAGGAACCGGCCAATCGACCACCGCCTGAACCTTGCGGGGGTCGGCTCGAGTTTGACCCCCCTCCACTATCAACCCCAGGTAGTTGACAGAGGCAGAGTGGAACTGGCACTTCTCCGCCTTAACATAGAGTCGGTTCAAGAGGAGACGCTTGAGTACCCGGCGGACGTGCTGGACATGCTCCTCGAGGGTCTTAGAGAAGACCAAGATGTCATCGAGGTACACCACCACGAATTCATCCAGCATGTCACGGAGTACGTCGTTGATAAGCGCCTGAAACACCCCCGGGGCATTGGTAAGACCGAATGGCATTACTCGGTACTCGTAGTGACCCCGCGGTGTCTTGAACGCGGTCTTCCACTCGTCCCCCTCCCTGATCCGCACCAGGTGGTAGGCGCTCCGTAGATCCAGCTTAGAAAAGACGGTAGCCTGGGTCAGGGGCTGAAGGGTGGAACTCATGAGGGGAAGGGGGTATTTATTCTTTACTGTGATGTCATTGAGTTGACGGTAGTCGATGCAGGGACGGAGGCCCCCATCCTTCTTCTTTACGAAGAAGAAACCCGCTGCCACCGGGGAGGACGAAGGCTGGACAAGCCCAGCTGCCAGTGACTCTGAGATATACTCCTCCATGGCGGCCTTCTCCGGAATGGACAAACTGTAAAGCCGGCTACTGGGAAGGGGGGCCCCAGGACGGAGGTCGATCGCGCAATCGTAAGGCCTATGCGGAGGAAGACTCTGGGCTCGGGACTTACTAAATACCTCCCCCAGATCCCAGTACTCTCGGGGGACAGAGGCAAGATCCGGGGAGGTGACGCTGGGGATCGACCGGGGTAACGAGCCAACAGCCGCCTGGAGACAACGAGCGTGGCAAGAAGCACCCCACTCCAGGATGGTTCCCGAGGACCATGCCACATGCGGCTCATGTTGCATGAGCCACGGGTACCCGAGAATCACCGGAGCCGACGGGGATGGAATAAGGAAAAACTGACGGGTCTCGACGTGGTTACCCGCCACCGTGAGGGAGATGGGACGGGTGCACTGGGTGATACGGGCCAGACGACGGTCGTCCAGAGCGAAGGCCTCCACGGGTTCCCCCAGAGCCTCCAGCGGAACCTTAGCCTGGGCGGCGAACTCCTCATCTAAAAAACAGTCATCCGCCCCTGAATCGAGGAGAGCCCCCACCGTAATCCTCTGACCCCCCCAGGCCAGGGTGACGCTAACCCGTCGGTTGGGTGGTAACGGACTGCGGGAACACGAAAGGTGACTCACTAGGATCTCCCGGGGTCCTGGTGAGCCTAATCTTTTGGCCGCACGGGGCAGTTACTAATACGATGTCCCCTCTGGCCGCAATAGAGGCAGAGCCCTGCCCTAAATCGGGCCTCCCGTTCGGCCGGACTAACGCGCGTGCGCCCTAGCTGCATGGGTTCCTCTTCATTCGCAATCTGCGGCGTGGAGGACCGGAAGGGACCCGATGGCGCGTTATACGGGACAACAGAATCCCTCTCCCGTGTGCTAGGGACCTGGGTCTCACGAAGGAACCCCCGAACTCGCTCCCGCCTTCGCTCCCTGAGACCTCCGTCAACACGGATGGCCAGGCTGATGAGGTCGTCGACGCAGCTGGGCTCCTCCCGTGTAGCCAGCTGCTCTCTCACTGCGTCGTTCAGTCCCCTACGGAAGGTTGCCCGAAGTGATGGATCGTTCCACCCACTTTCTGCAGCGGCCAACCGGAACTCCACCGAATAGTCCGCCACTGTGCCAGTACCCTGTCGAACACGAACCAGCCGGTCGCCGGGGTCCTGACCCCTGGACGGGTGGTGGAAGACTTTCCGGAGCTCAGCCACGAACTCGCGGTACGAGTGACGGAAACTGGCCCCCATGGCCCAGGAAGCGGCGGCCCACTGGGCTGCCCGCCCGGTGAGCAGGTTAGTGACGTAGGCCACTCGAGCAGCGTCCGAGGTGAATCGGCTAGGTTGGTGAGTGAACACTAACTCACACTGCATGATGAACCTGGAACAGGTCTCGAAATCACCCCCAAATGGTTGTGGGCTGGCAAGGCAGGGTTCCTGGGGTAGCGGATCGGGCATAGCAGGGCGCGGAACCTCGAGAGGTGGGTTGACGGCCCCAGCAGGTGCAGGTTGGTTCGGCGGCCGGGTGGTGAGGCTCGCCGTTAACACCTGCAGCTGTTGTAATATCGCCGTCTGCTGCTGGGTCAGGCTATTCACCGAAGCCTGCAAAGGCTGGACCTGGGCGTGGAGGTTCTGCACGGCCACAGCGGCCGCCTCCAGCTGGTGAGTGTGGCTCTTCGTTAACCGGAGCTGCTTATCTAAAGCAGCCTGCAATGAACCACGCTCTGGGTCGGCTGGGTCCATCTTGGTGAGTTCGTACTGTTAAGGATTCTGTCCTGGACCCAAGCGCACGACACCAGACAGGTTCAAAGTTAGCCAAAAAGGCGTAGTTTATTCTCACAAACAAAAAACACTGCCTCCTTAAATGGCAGGGGAAAGAAAACTCGCTGTACGAATACAGGAAAAAAGTCCTCAACAAAAATCCACAAAGTAATCCAAGAGAAAGGTCCTCAGCACAATCCACAAAGAATCCAGAAAACCCTGATCACATACAGGAGTGACAAGACGAACTCACAAGGGTTTGCCAGCAGTTCTGATCTTTATATGAGCTCCCAGTAATGACCTGATGCACTACAGCTGCGCTCCCGTGGCTCAGCTGCGCCACCCGGCTCGTCGCCGGGCGCGCAGCTCTCTGGCTCTGCGCTGCGCAGACTCTGCTTCTGCAGTGCGATCGGGCCAAGGGGAAACCCCAGCTGGCCGAGACATAACAGAAAAGGCCAGGATGAAACAGACATTATTCCTGGCAGGTCAGAGCAGGACCAGAGGACGGAGAGATGGAATCCAGCCGTGTCATTTCATTTTGTCTTTTTAACTTCATGGAGCAGCACGTGTTGTTAGATTTTCTTCACGAGTTACATTTATTTTGTCTTCACTAAATCCATTTCCCGTGGATTCAGAGGGCGTCTCTGAACCTCCGAACCGCTGGTTGTGCATTTAACAGGTGGAAGACCGTTGGGATCCCGGTTTACCTTTTCCTCTTCTTCCACAGCCGAAGACTCGACCTCTGCAGAGGAACATGGGACGACCAGTTCAAACACATCCCAGTCATCGCAGCCCAACCTACCAGAGTAAGTCCCAACACCCATGTCTTGATCTCTCTCCACTTGGTACAGACACATCTCCAGTATATCGCACTTGGAAATGTAGCCTCACTATCTGCGCTGTCTCACAGGTTCCAGAGACCATTCTTGATGTAACACCTCAGGCGGGGTTACCTGGGTTCTGCACAAATACATCAGAACCGTTTTCCTGGCTCCGCAGAGGACACCAGACAACTCTGACAGGTGTTTCGGACGTCATAACCCCCACAGATAACTCAGTAAATGGCTCCTCATTGAAATTGACAGACAAACAGACCCCCCCCCCCCCCCCCCATTTTGTGTTTTAATCTAATCCAGTTCATCTATGTTGGCTTAAACTTTTTGGGTTCTTTCTTCATATCTGACGCATATTCAAGTGTTTTGTGCAGTTTGTGGTAAAATGAGAGCGTAATCTATGTCAGTATTACAATAAATAAAAGAAAGAGAGTGTGAAATGATCTCTCTTATGAAATGAAACTCAGATTTGTGCTGATGGTGAACAAGAGAATAAAAAGTGCCTTGTGATGGTCGGTGACGCTCCTGGTAATGAGACTAATCACAGACAAACACTTATTAACCACAGTAAACTGAACAAGAGAAAAGATACAAGTTTTAATGAAGGATTTTTGACTTTCTTTGAAGTGTTAACAATCATCTTAATATCTAGAAAACATTTACAATATTTACTGAAACAAACACGGAGGAACACTCATTGACCAAGTCAAGTTCATTTGTGTTTAGTGTTTTATGAACAAAGGCTGCTATTTCCACGGATCTCTTCACTCTCTCTCTTCATCAGTGACTGCGTTTACATGCAGTCAATAACCCTTTTAAAACCCGAATATTGGCAATAACCCGAATTTGCACGGCCATGTAAACACCAATAACCCCTTTGAATAACCCGAATTTGATCATATTCCGGTTTTTAAAAACGCGTATATGACCCCTGGGTTACTCCTTTTAAAACCCGAATATTCGGTCGTGTAAACCCGTGATTCCCAACCCCCGGTCCCCGGACCGGTACCGGTCCGTAGAGCTGTTACTACCGGAATGGCTTGTGTTCCGATCATAATTAGGGCTGCAACGATTCGTCGACGTTGTCGACAAAAAAGCAATAATCAAAATTGTCGGCAATTGTCACCAGACGTTTTTTTTCCAATGGAGTGAGGCATCTTCACTTCATCTCATACAATCTCTGCGAGAGCCCGCTGCAGGACGTCTCAGCGCAGCCTTTTTTTTTTTTTTTTTTTGCGTCCCAGCGCAGCTGCGGGTAACAAAACTTCAAATGTTCGGGAGCATTTTAGCCTGGATACGGCGAATAAAAGAAGACTTGCAAGTAGGGTTGCCACCCCTCCCGTAAAATACGGAATTGTCCTTTATTTGAGAAAAAAATGTTGTGTCCCGTATTGAACTAATACGGGACGCGATTTGTCCCGTAATTTTATTAACGCCCCATACACACGTCTGCCACACACACATCAACACTAAATTGATCAATAATGAACAAAATAAAACACATATATTATTCCAGGCCCGGTTCCACGATGGTGCATAAGCAAGCATTGCACCGTCAGTTTGTGTTTGCGTGCTCAGTTGAAAAGACGAAAAGAAAACTGACAATGCGCCCGCGTTAAGCCTGATTTATGGTTCCGCGTTAAATCGACGGCATGGCTACGGCGATGGGTACGCGTGCGACGTGCACCGTACGTTCGCGTCCCCACGTATCCTACCCCGTAAACTCTGCGTTGGTGCAACGCGGAACCATAAATCAGCCAGTGTCCGTCACTCATCTGTGTGCAGCAGTTACCTGCACCAGCAAGACGCTGCTCTCTGATTATGGCTCACAGTTTGAAAACCCCAAATAAAAAATAAATTAGAGAATATTTTATGAAATCAATAAACAATTCCATCATCAAAATTATAACAAAGGTTCAAAATATCATGCTTTTCATGTAATAAGATTAGGTAATATATTAGTTTCACCTTTTAAGTTGAATTATTGAAATAGATTAACTTTTACACCATATTCTAGTTGAATTATTGAAATAGATTAACTTTTACACCATATTCTAGTTGAATTATTGAAATAGATTAACTTTTACACCATATTCTAGTTGAATTATTGAAATAAGTTAACTTTTACACCATATTCTTCACCTGAAGCATTTTTTTGTCATATAATTTAATCCAAAACTTGTATAACTCGAAATGTGTTTCTTTAAGTGGCAGCCCTGTCATGGCTTGGCGGACAATAAGTTCTGGTACCTGACCGGACTGAACAGCGCCATGCACAGGTGCTGAATGCAGGTTAGGTACAGTCAGCTGCAGAGATGAGCGGACCTCAGCAAACCTCCATGAGCCGTTTCTTTACTGGTTGTTCGAGTAAAAGAAATGGTGATGAACAAGTGGAAAATCCTACCAAAAAGAAAAGCAAAAGCTTTAATCGCAAGTACGACATTATGTATATAAAATACGGATTTGTTGTAATTGGCGATTTGGAGGTGCCAAACCCACTATGTATTTTATGTGGAGAAACGCTCGGCAACGAAGCAATGAAGCCATCCAAGCTTCAAAGACACTTAAATACAAAACATCCTTCTCTCAAAGACAAACCAGTGGATTTTTTCGAAAGGAAAAAACGTGAGTTAGATTTTCAGAAGCAAGTTTTAAAGGCCACAACATCAACGAGGGCTTCATATCTCGTTGCTCACCGGATTGCAAAAGCTAAAAAGCCCTTTACAATTGGAGAGGAGCTAATACTGCCCGCTGCAAAAGACATCTGCCTCGAACTTTTGGGGGAAAAAGCAGCTGGCAAAGTGTCGCAGCGGTCTGGCAATTGAAATAGGCTGTTATTTTCGTAAAATGAGTCGCCACCTGTTGGTATGCACCTGAAACCATTGTAAAGTTAGTAAAACAATGATAGCCTGCATTTTAAAATGCCTTGTTTTTTTCTAAAATGTTTATTAAAATTGACATAAATTGTCAACCGGTCCCTGAGCTTTTTGTTTATACTTCTGCTGGTCCTCGGCACAAAAAAGGTTGGGAACCCCTGGTGTAAACGCCAAACGGAATATCCCGATCAAACGGAACATGAATTTGTTTTCTGCACATGCTCTGTTCGCAAGGAATCCTGGTCTTTTGAGTCCAGGAAGTTCTTCTAAACACGGAGAAACACAAGACCACGCCACACTTTTGGAGTGAGGAGGAGACTAATCACTTCATAAATGTAAAGAAGGATATGAACATTTTGGCATTTGTAGACGGTAGAAAGTACCGGGATAGCCAGATTTACAAGAAGGGGAGTGAAAAGTTGCACGAAGCAGCATTTGTTTTGAATTTGGATACAGGAAGAAGAAGCGGAAATTACGGTAATTGCATCATCACGTTCTCCGCACGTCGCTGGTTTAATCGGGATATCCCGAATGATTAATTACCATTTAAACGGAATATTCCGAATGTTTCAGTAACTGGAATATTAGCAATAACCCCAATTTTGACTGCATGTAAAACGTAGCCAGTGACGCAGAGAGGCACTTTAAAAACCTGACGAAGCTGAAAACACGACAACAACTACAAAAGGAAAACTTCAATGTCAATAAAAAGAAAACAGACTTTTTGACTTAACATGAAATAAATGAATATATTAGAAGTTTGTAGAACTCTGGAATTCAGAAACTATGTACATCTTCATCTTCATCTTCATCTTCTTCATCATCACGGCCCAGTCAGAGTTTGTCCACACAAACTGGTTCTGCTTGAACCTCTGAGGACCATCAGGACACGTCTCATCCTCTCAGCACAAACACCGTCCTGTTCACTCTCATCATCTACAGCTAGAGAAAAGAAGAAAGAAGAGAGGAGATAAAGGAGTGTTTGCAGAGACTCCCTCCACCAGCTGTCAGTCAGTGATGCAGCACATCCAGGACTTCAGAGTGTTCAGAGCTGCAGTGGAGCAGTCTGTACATCCTGGAAGGCTGTCAGCTGGAATACACATTTATTTCTGGACACATGAAAACAAACACAACACCGGTCCACAACCAACATCTGGATCATCTGATCCTGAAGCCTGTCATCATCCTCCTATCACAGATTTACTGGGGAAAGCAGCCGCTGAGAAGCTGCAGCTTCACTGGAAACACTGGATCTTTGATTTGATATCAGCTGGATTTAGTAGAAAACTGCTGGAAGCAGCAGGACCGACTCCAACCTCCACTGACCTGAAAGTCTGCAGCTGGTAGTCTGGACTCTCCAACAGGTCAGACAGCTGCTTCACATCTGCAGCCTGCAGGTTACGGTCGAATCTCAGGTTCAGATGTTTCAGATGGGAGGGGTTGGACTTCAGAGCTGAGACCAGAGAAGAACAGCTGATCTTTGACAGACCGCAGCGCTGCAAGCTGCACAAAGACACCAGAGAAGAAGAAACCAGAGCAGTCAGATGGTCAGTGTGGATCAGCAGGAGATCAGCCTGATGTCTGCAGGTTAGTGTCAACACAACTTTCACATCACATTCATCTGAACACACAACTCAAACATGTCTGACCTCAGAGTCTCCAGTCTGCAGTCTGGACTCTCCAGGAAACCACACAGATGTTTCACTCCTGAATCATGCAGCTTGTTCCCGCTCAGGTCCAGATGTTTCAGATGTTTCAGATGGGAAGGGTTGGACTTCAGAGCTGAGACCAGAGAAGAACAGCTGATCTCTGACAGACTGCAGCTCTTCAACCTGAATAAAGGATAAAAGATGTGAGCTGAAGCCACCGGGATGCAGGTTCCAACAGTCCAACAGAACCAGTGAAAAAGAGCTTCATCAATATTCATGACATCATGCTGCTGCTCCAATAAAGACGTAGTGACTTCAGCTCTTCAGCTCTGCAGCTCCACCAGTGGATCCATCCAGACAAACTCATGTTGTGCAGACAAATGATTGAAGTTTCCACACAAACAAACATGTCAGGAGGAATTCTGGGACAAATGTCAACTCATCCATTTGTATGAAGGAAAATGAAGCATTTGTTTGAATGTCAGAGACACAAAAACATGATGAACTGATGTCTAATATTTCATGTAGTAAAACTAGTTTCCAGTGTTCAACAAGCAGATGAACAACTTGTTACTGGAACATGTTGTGTTTGAATATCTCAGTCGGTACAAACGTTAGAATCTCAGTGTTGTCACAGAAGCAGGGCTGGATACGTTACCATGGAGATCTCTGGTGTGCAGCTAACCTGGTCTGGACCAGAATAACAAGCAGGACTTCTTCCTCCTGCTGCTCCATCTGATCAGTCAGCTGTCTCTCTGATCAATCATTCATTTCATCAGCACTTGTTCATCATCTTCTGTGTGTTTGTTTCCTCATTTTCATCATCAACAATTACAGATAATTGCTGTCACCTGGATGAAATTACCTTAACAGACTTATTAAGACATGATAGTAAAAACCTAGAAAAATATGTTTTCCATGTTCAGAGTTTTATATTTGGTAAACTTGTATTTGCTGAAATGAAATTTAACGTTAGTCAAAGGAAGCCAAGGTTGGTTTGACTGATTTCAGCCACAGTAAGAAGTTATTCAGTAAATGAGCTCTACAGCTCATATGTTGGACTACTACACATTCAGTCTGTCCACTATTGTCTGTCAGACCCTCTGAGTTTATTAACAGCGTCTGGAGGACATTTTTGAATGTATCAGCTGTTTAAGCTCCTCGTACGTTTCCATTAGAAGCTGTTGTTCACTCGGTGAAACATCAGCAACACTCGTCCTCCATTTCTGAATCAGGACATCTGGGACCGACCTCACGGTCTGCTTAAGGAAGACGTCAACGTGCACGTACCAGGATTAGTTCAACCTGGCTTGACATAGCTGCACCTTCTCATCCTGGATCGTCTTCCTGCAGCGGAATCATCCAGGATGAACTCAGGAGGATATGTCAAGCCTTTCTCACACATCTTGGACTTCTTCTATCTACTTTCATGCAACAAACTTCTAAACTGTCCCAGAAAAACTACATCAAAATGATCAGCGATGAAACTAATCCAACCGTGGAAAACATTTGAAAAAGCAGCAGAGAAAAGCAGCTGGAGATGACTTTGGAGGTCTGGAATACAATATGTAATCCTGGATCAATCTGGGAACTTTATATTCAGTTGGTCTATTAAAGGAGCATGAGGCAGGATTTATGAAAAAAATTCATATACGTTTTAAGTTTTCTAGTAATAATGTCAGATGAAGCGTTCCAAACCAAAAAGAATGAGCCCTCTAGTGTATCTCTCCGTTGCCTTGAACAGGCTGTGTGCTGCAAAATGTGCTGCAATTCCGGACCGGAATTTCCCGCGCTGTCCTGCGGATGTGACGTCAAATGACGCTGCATGCGCGTTTTCGGCAGCGCACGAATAAACATTGGATACGCGTTTGAGTCATGGGGGCAGCTTCAACTTGAATTGGGACTGAAAACAGATGCTGACATGGCTCATTTCCTTCTGACCAGGTAAGATAACATTGTAAGTCATATCTAGAGCTTGATTTGAATGGCGCTCCCGTGCCGGCTTCGCTGTTGGCTGCAGGAACCCCAACGGTCGTCGTGGCGCTAATGAGTCTCATTTCTTATTCTTGCCTCATGCTCCTTTTATAGACCTTAAGATCAAGATATAATTGGCATTTTTCTGAATAGAATACTAACTATAAATATCACATTTCTAGTGTTACCTATTTGAATGATGGATCAAATGTATTTTTCTTATTTCCTAGTTTATTCTTGTTTGTTCAGATGTTTTATTCCAAGTTCAGACACATCTATGGTTCTTCAGTTGTTCCTGTCTGACACGTTAAGATATTTAATTTTTATGTAATAAATCATGAGAGGAAGTTTAGGGAGAAACAAACTGTTGGAGGACTAAAGCAGAGAAGAAGAAACCAGAGCAGTCAGATGGTCAGTGTGGATCAGCAGGAGATCAGCCTGATGTCTGCAGGTTAGTGTCAACACAACTTTCACATCAGATTCATCTGAACACACAACTAAAACATGTCTGACCTCAGAGTCTCCAGTCTGCATTCTGGACTCTCCAGGAAACCACACAGATGTTTCACTCCTGAATCCTGCAGGTTCTGGTTCTTGCTCAGGTACAGATGTTTCACTCCTGAATCCTGCAGGTTCTGGTTCTTGCTCAGGTACAGATGTTTCACTCCTGAATCCTGCAGGTTGTAGTTGTTACTCAGGTCCAGATGTTTCAGATGGGAGGGGTTGGACTTCAGAGCTGAGACCAGAGAAGAACAGCTGACCTCTGACAACCAGCAGTTCTCCAACCTGAACAAAAATTAAAACATGTTAAAGTCTCATCAGAGACGTGTTTCTTTAAATACCAACTCCATGTGGGTCACCACTGGTATCTGGACTTTATAAAACAGGTTTTACAGTTTTGTTACATCTTTGATGTCGGTTCCTGGTTGTTCTTCTGACATGTTCACGTTTACTGAACATCCTGAGGTTCTCTGGTCGAAGTCTGACACTAGATTAAGATGAAAACACCAACATACACACCAATCTTTTTGATTAGTGTTGATGTTAAAATATTGTTCAAAGCAGCAGTTTAGAGATCAGAAACTGATCTAGCAACAATTATTAACATCAGAATGGACCTGTGGAGAACAGCTGGACTTTTATATCATGTGTCCAGTTTTATATCATTTATGCAGGATTCCTGAGGTTTTTATCATAATGATCTTTTTATGTTATAAAGAGTTAGAATTATGTTTTCTGAGAGCAGAAGGATAAGATATTAAAATACTTTATGTTTAGTAATGTGTCCTTTATAATTTGACTTAACTTGCAAACACCTAATAATTCTTTCAAAACTGATTTTATCAGTTAATATCTTACTTTTAGTTAAAGATAAGAATGATTGAATTCTGTATATTTATAAGACTAATTCAACAAATTCTGAAGTCTGTGTGTAACTAAACATCAGGTGGTTCTGTATTGCTTGCAGATTACAAACACAAGAAAGTACAAAGTACGTATCCAACATGTACTTTGGCGTGATGTGCTGAGCTAATGTTTAATAAACTTTTTAAGGTTTTACTTTCTTTTATACTAAACTGGTTTATCTCCTGTTTAAATCTAAACGGGTTTCTCTCCTGTTTACATCTAAAATATTCCTATATAACAATCGTCAGACTTTTATAGACACAGAACCTTTCTAAAAAATAAACATTTTTTCATATCAGATATTAAATACTTCATGAATATGTTTTGAATTAAACTATTTTTGTCACATCTTTGGAGGATGATAACTGGATAAATGTGGAAACATCTCCAGTGGACTGACCTCAGAGTCTCCAGTCTACAGTTTGGACTCTCCAGTCCACCAGACAGAAGCTTCACTCCTGAATCCTTCAGGTTCTTGTTCCGACTCAGGTCCAGTTCTGTCAGATGGGAGGGGTTGGACTTCAGAGCGGACGCAACAACTTCACAGTGAGTCTCTGAGAGTTCACAACCAACAAATCTGTGATGAGAGAAAATATGTTGTCAGTTTTAATAAAGTCTGAGTTAAAACCAGAATGAACACATCTGATAACTTCTGCAGTATTTGTCTGGATCTGCAGATGAAGGAGGGAACCGGATTCGTCAACATCTGTCAGAGTCATCTGAAAACATCTGATTTAGGACATAAACTCAATTATTCTTGGACATTTTTCACTCTGAACATCTTGAACGAAGTGTGGAGCTGAACTTTTATCAAGTATCCATGTAACCGATGTATAAATACGTTATTTCATTTTATTTATTTCACCAAAATCCCTCACGCCATATTATTTTATTTTCAGTCTTATTTTGTAATTTTCTCTTATTTTGGTGGGGTCCTCACAACCGCGGTGACGTCATCCACCTGCTTTCGCGCCGTTTCTCCCTCTTGCTTCGGAAAACTTGAGGGAGAAGTAAGTGGATTATTTTCCACCTGTTGTAATTTTGTTTTATAAGTGTCTTTAAGTGTTACAAACGGGGGAATATTGTTGTAGTCTGAAGTTTTGTTGTTATGTGTTTGTTTTGTGTGCCGTTTTGGCGTTTTTGGGCGATTTTCTTTTAATTGAGTTAATTTGTCGGAGGCTTGTTTTAATGGCATTGTGGGGACCCCCATTCTGCTCTACACTCTGACACACACACACACACACACACACACACACACACACACACACACATACTCACAAACCACTCCATTTGTTGACGCATTGTTTCCCTTATTGCAGCTGGTGGCGAGGCTCTAGTGCATGAGCAAGCACTGAAGCTGAGTTTTTTTTACGTTTATTTCAGGTATGTTTCTGTTGCTCCCACGTTTTGTTGTATTTTAATTTATTATTTTATTAACTTTATATAAAATATGCTGTTCAGCTAGTGTTGTGTTTATTGTGAAGTGTGTTATAAGTATTTGTATTTATATATTTTCTGTTTGAATTTGTCATGTACTGTCATGTACATGCGCTTGCTTCGGAAAACTTGAGGGAGAACTGGTGGCGAGGCTCTAGTGCATGAGCAAGCACTGAAGCTGAGTTTTTTTTACGTTTATTTCAGAAATAAACTGGCTGAATATTCCCGAGTCCCTGTGTCCATCCTATTCTTCAAGCACCAGAACACAACGCAGGGCCCAATCCAGTTACATCCAGATAAAAGATATTCAAGCTTTTAAGTTATATTTAGTATTTTTCCAACTCGTGGACTAGTTAGGGCCCGAGCACTTACAGTGCGAAGGCCCTATTGTATCTGTAGGAATTTTTTCTTTCTTTCTTTATTCTTTCTTCTGACGAAAGGAAGGCCTTTTTGCCCCACTAAACGTGCCCAAAAAGGCACCAAATTTGGCATGCAAGCCAGGCCTGGCGATAAATTTGATATTTCATGGTTTGCATTAATGGGCGTGGCAAAATGGCTCAACAGCGCCCCCTAGAAAACTTTGTGCCTCAAGCCCCACGATACGGTTTGACGTACATGCACAAAAATCGCTACACACCTATATCATGGCGCAACTTAAAGAAAAGTCTCTTGGCGCCATGGAAGTCGGCCCTTTTGAATTAATCGTGTCATTTTGGCGAAATTTATGCCATTCCTTCGGCAGTTAATTCAGCCCGAACCGTAACGTGCCCCCAAGTGTGTTATACATCAAAATGTGCGTCTCCATCCTCCGACTCCACGCATTACTTTTCTCTTTCAAAAGCGTTACCGTGGCGACGCTAGACGGCAAAAAGCGCGCCCACCCTTCATCTGATTGGTTTAGACCGAAAAAACTTTGCGCCTCAAGCCCCATAATACGGTTTGACGTACATGAACGAAAATCGGTACACACCAGTATTAGTCTAGATGGAAAGTGGGGTCCACGCGCACCCCCCGGATTTTTTTATACCACCTGATTTTTTTTAATCCTTTAAATGTCTAGTTTCAGAATTTGGTCAGTGCCAAGATCAACTAATGTCTGAAAGGCTTTGTTTTCACACTTAATTGCATCTAACTCCAGACCAGAAAATTGAAATTTGAGATTGGCAAAGTAGCATATCCTATCATACATACAAGCCGCAGAGACTAATAACACATTTATTTTTGCTGCAACCACCGAGCAACGACCAAAGCAACCACACCTAAAAGAACTTAAAACCTCCTTGGTCTAGAAGGAAAATGGGTTTCAAGGGTAACCCCTATTATTTATGTCATCTACTTTTTGTTATCATCAAAGTGTCTTCTTTCAGAATTTGTCAGGTGCCAACCTGAAATCATCTCCCAAAGGCTTTATTTTTTATCCTTGTACTGCGAACCCCGACCAGAAAACTCTAAACACCGACATAGTATGTGGTGCAAGTTTTGTCCTAAACAACTTACAGAGACAAATTAATACATTTTCCAAGCCAACTCTGATAGGCCATCACGTAGCAACCACCTTTAAGACCCTAGCAACCACCCTAGCAACCACCCTAGCCTAGACCTGTCTGTCTCAAGCTCCATACTGAAATCATATGTTTCCGAGTGTCCCAGTCTTGACAGGATGGTTGTCAGCTGCAAAGACAGACGCAGTGGTGTATGAGATCCTCAAGAGGTCTGAGGCAGCAACCAAGGAGGTTGGACAGCCATACACGATCAACACATTTGACCTAGGAGTGGTGATGAAGGCCTGTCCTATAGTATGGAAATATGAGGAGGAATTCAGTAGGCATGTCGTCCTTATTGGCAAGTTCCATACAGCCATGAATTACATGGGCAGGTTCACTGGCCATAAGTGTCTTGGAGCTGGCTATGCAGAGATCCTCATTGAGGCAGGCCTCGCAACCAGTGGTTGCCTGAAACACATCCTAAGTGGGAAATCATATGCCAAGGCTCTCTTTAGTCTGAAGGCAGTCACAGAAGCACTTGAACGGCTGCTCTTCGATGTCTTCCTAGATGACGAGAAGCCAGACATCCCACATGAGACCCTAATCAACCTCATCCACTGCTGCTCTTCGGAGAACCTTGACACCACTCTGAAGGATCCCTCACTCCTAAACCTGATCGGTCAGTACCAACAATACCAAGACAAGGTACGCAGAGGACATCTGGGTAAAACAGATATCCTGATGATCCTCCTCCATCATGCCAGAAAGATCCAGCTTTCCATTTACCTGGACCATGGCTCTGGAAAGAATCGCACTTTCATAAATATCACAGAACTCGCTGACACACTGGGCCCTGAGTACTGCAGCACGCTGCTGGGATTCTATGTCTTCACCGGGGAGGACTGTACCAGCGCCTTCAAAGGCAAGGGAAAGGTAAATCCCCTTAAGAAGCTACAGCAGAATCCAAAACTCCAGAGTGCCTTCACACAGCTTGGTGAAGACTGGCTCGTCACAGATGAGCTGCAAAATGAGATGGAAAAATTCACCTGCATTATGTATGGCCAACCACGAATAACATCGGTTGATGCAGCACGAGCGAAGATGCTGAGGAAGATGGTTGGTAGCGAGAAGGTCCTGGACTCTAGGTCGAAAGTAGACCTCGAACGCCTGCCTCCTCCCAAAGCCTGTCTCATCCCCCATCTGCAACGGGCTAACTACAGGGTGGCATGCTAACAAAAGAGCAGCCGAGGCAATAATGGAAAGCCCAAAAGCATATGACCCGGGCATGGGCTGGGAGAAAACAGACGAAGAGGTACTGGAACCCATATGGACAATGGGACCCATCCTCCCTCCTACTCTTGTCGAGTTACTGGCTCAAAGAGCTGAGGTCTGAGCTGAGTCTTGACATGGCAGCCGATGCTGTCAACAACAACATATCTGGTGATGAAGAGGACAAGAGTATAAGAATGATGAAGACTTAGAAATGGAAGAAATAGAGATAGAAGATCTCCTCAGTGATGGCGAATTTGACGATTAGTCACAAGTTAACTGCATCCTACACACATTTTTTGCCTTTTTATTTACGATTTTTGTTTAAAACAGTCAGTGTGTAGTCAAATGTAATAAACAATTATTTTATTGTTTTCATTTTAACAGAGTTGCCTGGGTAAATATATTCATTTGTCTCTACAATGTGGTGTAACTTTTGTCCTAAACAACTTACAGAGGCGGTTGCTAGGGTGGTTGCTAGGGTGGTTGCTAGGGTCTTAAAGGTGGTTGCTACGTGATGGCCTATCAGAGTTGGCTTGGAAAATGTATTAATTTGTCTCTGTAAGTTGTTTAGGACAAAACTTGCACCACATACTATGTCGGTGTTTAGAGTTTTCTGGTCGGGGTTCGCAGTACAAGGATAAAAAATAAAGCCTTTGGGAGATGATTTCAGGTTGGCACCTGACAAATTCTGAAAGAAGACACTTTGATGATAACAAAAAGTAGATGACATAAATAATAGGGGTTACCCTTGAAACCCATTTTCCTTCTAGACCAAGGAGGTTTTAAGTTCTTTTAGGTGTGGTTGCTAGGGTGGTTGCTAGGGTGGTTGCTAGGGTAATTAGGGTCTTAAAAGTGGTTGCTAGGTGGTTGCTAGGTTGCTTTGGTCGTTGCTCGGTGGTTGCAGCAAAAATAAATGTGTTATTAGTCTCTGTGGCTTGTATGTATGATAGGATATGCTACTTTGCCAATCTCAAATTTCAATTTTCTGGTCTGGAGTTAGATGCAATTAAGTGTGAAAACGAAGCCTTTCAGACATTAGTTGATCTTGGCACTGACCAAATTCTGAAACTACACATTTAAAGGATTAAAAAAAATCAGGTGGCATAAAAAAATCCGGGGGGTTAGCGTGGACCCCACTTTCCATCTAGACTATATCATGTCGCAACTAAAAGAAAAGTCTCTTGGCGCCATCGCCGAAACCGAACAGGGAGTCGGCCATTTTGAACATTATGAATTAATCGCGTAATTTTGGAGCAATATATGCCATTCCTTCGAGAATTAATTCAGCCCGAACCGTATCGTGAACCCAGATGTGTTGTACATCAAAATGTGCGTCTCCATCCTGCGACTACACGCATTACTTTTCTCTTTCAAAAGTGTTACCGTGGCGACGCTAGACGCCAACAAGCGCACCCCCCTTCATCTGATTGGTCCATATTTGATAGTTCCCCAAAAGGCACCAAATTTGGCATGCAAGCCAGGCCTGGCGATAAATTTGATATTTCATGGTTTGCATTAATGGGCGTGGCCTAACGGCTCAACAGCCCCCCCCCCGGAAAACTTTGTGCCTCAAGCCCCACAATACGGTTAGACGTACATGCACGAAAATCGCCACACACCTGTATCATGGCCCAACTTAAAGAAATGTCTCTTGGTGCCATTGCCGAAACCGAACAGGATGTCGGCCATTTTTAATTAATCGTGTCATTTTGGCGAAATTTATGCCATTCCTTCGGCAGTTAATTCAGCCCGAACCGTAACGTGCACCCAGGTGTGTTATACATCAAAATGTACGTCGCCATCCTGCGACTACGCGCATTACTTTTCTCTTTCAAAAGTGTTACCGTGGCGACGCTAAACGCCAAAAGGCGCGCCCCCCCTTCATCTGATTGGTCCATATTTGATAGTCACCAAATTTTGCATGCAAGCCAGGCCTGGCGATACATTTGATATTTCATGGTTTGCATTAATGGGCGTGGCCTAACGGCTCAACAGCGCCCCCTAGAATACTTTTCTCTGCCATAACTTTTGAAAGGTTTGACATAAAGAGTCGTGGGTGGTGTCATGGGACTCGTTATTGAGTCCTTTACCATAATTGGTGAAAATTAGCCCCGCCCCTTCTTCTGATTGGTTCTCCCTATTTCCTGCTATAACTTTTGAATGTTTTGACATAGAGAGTAGTGGGTGGTGTCATCTGACTCTGTATTGAGTCCTTGAGCTTCATTGGCATTTGGGATAAGGGATACGGATTGGCTCTAAGGGCTGGGTCTTTCGGGCTGGGGTGCGAAGCGGGGCTGGGCTCGAGCCGCGGCTGGGGGAGCAGTCGCCCCGTCGCCCTCCTCTCCCCGCCGCCGGAGGCGCAGTCGTCCGGCCCGCCTCGCGGGGGGCCTCTGTCCGGCGGCGTTCGCGCGTCGTCGGGCGGGGGTCTTTCATGCGGGGGTCTTTCATGCGGGGGTCTTTCATGCGGGGCGGTGTCCGGCGCCGCGCGGAAGGCGGGCCGGTGGGGGGGATCGGGTACGGCGGATGGCGGCGGCGACTCTGGACACGCGCCGGGCCCTTCTCGCGGATCTCCCCAGCTGCGGCGCCCGTCGGGGACCCGTTCACACAGGGCCCCCCGGCGGGTCGCCTCGGCTGGCGCCTAGCAGCTGACTTAGAACTGGTGCGGACCAGGGGAATCCGACTGTTTAATTAAAACAAAGCATCGCGAAGGCCCACGGGGGGTGTTGACGGGATGTGATTTCTGCCCAGTGCTCTGAATGTCAAAGTGAAGAAATTCAATGAATTTCAATGAAGCGTAAACGGCGGGAGTAACTATGACAGCATGGAGGCCACACTTCTTCAATACCAACTACGATGGGCTGGCCACACCATCAGAATGCCAGATGACAGACTTCCACGCCAATTGCTGTACGGTCAACTACATCATGGCCAACGATCTGCAGGAGGGCATAAGCGGAGATACAAGGACCAGCTCAAGACAACACTCAAGAAGTGTGGAATACAGCACACACAGCTGGAAAGGTCTGCCTTGGATCGTCCTCTCTGGAGGCAACTCTGCCATTCTGGGCTTCAACGTTTTGAAGAGGAGAGGAGTGCAGCGAGAGAAAGGAAAAGCCAGAAGAGGAAGATAGTCCCTGCAGCCAAGACCAGCATAACAAACACTAACCTCACATGCCCCCACTGCAATAGAACATGTGGCTCTCGCATTGGACTTTTCAGTCACCTCAGAACCCACCAACAGAAGAAGTAGAAGTCATCATCGGACACGATGGACTACCATAAGCATCAGACTCTGTATGGAGTCCTTGACCTTCATTGGCCTGAATTAGCCCCGCCCCTTCTTCTGTTTGGTTGTCCCTTTTTTCTGCTATAACTTTTGAATGGTTTGACATAGGAAGTTGTGGGTGGTGTCGTTTCTGATATGCTTATGGGGGGCGGTGGCCGTGAGTGCGAGGGCCCGTTCATCGCTGCTTGCAGCTTTAATTTTTCTTGTATTTTGTGTTCAGGTCTCTTAAAGGAGACTTTGCTCACACAGAGACTTCAGCATTGATCAGAGATCGATTAAGAAGTTCTCATATGAAGCTGTAAACGTCTTCATGCTGCTCTCCTTTACAGCAACAACACAAACACTTGTCACCTTCTGTCTCAGACAAACTTTCATTCATAATTAATGAAGCTGGACTCGTGAAATTCAGCACTCAGAGATTTTCCATCTAGACTCTCAGTCTGGTGCGACCAGCAGTTTATACCCAAGTACACATGTGTCCACAAAACCTCCCAGTGGTTCTGATGTTTCATCTTTCTCCGTTACATAGATTAATCTCTGAGCAGCAAAAACATCAACTAGATCAAGTGTTTGAAACATGAACCTCTGGTTGAGGTGACTTGAGGTGACCCAGAAAAAAACAAAATCATCGGGTTCAAAGTTTTCATTTGAAGATCAAAACAAGATTTAAAGAACTAAACTGCTAATTTACACTATCTGATTGTGTTATTGATCACATCTGGACTCACCGAGCCTTTCTGCAGTTCCTCACAGCTGGAATCAGTCTCAGTCGACCCCCTGGTGTTGTGTTGTACTTGCTCAGGTCCAACTCATCCAGAACCTCCTCCGACATCTGCAGCATGTAGGCCAGAGCTGAACACTGGATTTTAGAGAGTTTCTTCTCTGATCTGTTCTCTGACTTCAGGAACTCTTGGATCTGCTGATAAACTGAGAGGTCGTTCATCTCCATCAGACACTGGAAGATGTTGATGCTTCTGTCAGGAGACCTGCTGTCAGTGTTCATCTCCTTCAGGATCTTGATGACTCTCTGGATGGTTTCTGGACTGTTCCCCGTCTGGTTCAGCAGACCTCCTAACAGTCTCTGGTTGGACTCCACAGAAAGACCATGAAGGAAGCGAACAAACAGGTCCAGGTGGCCATTTTTACTCTTCAGGGATTTCTGCATGACTCTCTCCAGGAAGTCATCCAGAGTTGAGTATATGTAGTCTCCTTCCAGGAAGTTCTTCAGCACATCTGTGTTTCTGGTGGAGTAACAGTGGAGCATGTAGACTGCAGCCAGGAACTCCTGGATGCTCAGATGAACAAAGCAGTAGACGGGTTTTTGGAAGATCTCACATTCTCTCCTGAAGATCTGGGTACAAACTCCTGAGAACACCGAGGCCTCTGTGACATCAAGATCACACTGCTCCAGGTCTTCTTGGTAGAACATGATGTTTCCTTTCTCCAGATGTTCAAACGCCAGCCTCCCCAGCTTCAGGAGAAGGTCCCTGTCAGCCTCCGTCAGCTCCTGTGGACTCGTCTCATGTCCCTCCTGGTACTTGTTCTTCTTCCTCTTCGTCTGGACCACCAGGAAGTGGGAGAACATGTCAGTCAGGGTCTTGGGCAGCTCTCCTCTCTGCTCTGTGGTCAACATGTGGTCCAGAACTGTAGCAGTGATCCAGCAGAAGACCGGGAGTTTACACATGATTTGGAGGGTTCTGGATGTCTTCATGTGGGAGACGATGCTGCTGGACCGCTCTTCATCACTGAACCTCCTCCTGAAGTACTGCTCCTTCTGGCCGTCAGTGAAGCCTCGTACTTCTGTCACCCTGTCCACGTGTTTCTGAGGGATCTGATTGGCTGCTGCAGGTCTGGAAGTCATCCAGATGAGAGCTGAGGGAAGCAGGTTCCCCTGGATGAGGTTCGTCAGCAGCACGTTGACCGATGAGCTCTGTGTGACATCAGGCACGACCGGACCGTTGTTGAAGTCCAGTGAACTTCTGCTTTCATCCAGGCCGTCAAAGATGAACAACGGTTTCCCGGCAGCCAGCTGCTCTGCTGTGAGCTTCTGTAATGATGGATGGAAAACCTGGATCAGCCTGAGAAGACTGAACTGCTCATCTCTGATCAGGTTCATCTCCCTGAACGAGAGCAGAATCACCACGGTAACATCTTGGTTCTCCGAGCCCTCGGCCCAGTCCAGAGAGAACTTCTGAACCAAGAAGGTTTTCCCAACGCCAGCGACGCCGTTAGTCAGAACCACTCTGATGGCTCCATGTTGGTCAGGTAAGGCTTTAAAGATGTCCTGGCACCTGATTGGAGTGTCATGGAGGCTCTTCATCCGGGACGCTGTCTCCAGCTGCCTCACCTCATGTTGGGTATCAACCTCTTCACTCAGTCCCTCTGTGATGAAGAGCTCAGTGAAGATCCTGTTGAGGGGGGTTTTACTTCCTGTTTCATCAATTCCTTCAGTCACATGTTCACATCTGCTCCTCAGACTGATCTTATGTTCATCTAGGACCTCCTGCAGACCGGCATCTGCTGAAAAAAAGAATGAAGAGGAGGTCAGAGAGATACAAACTCCTACTGAGTCAGTGATGGGGGGCCTCCAGGAGCTAAAACAACCTGGTTTAGGACCCGGTTTGCCCGCTCAGTCCACCCATGCTGGTGAAGGGTCAAGACCACCTAAGCTTTATTGCCCTGCAGACTGCAGGTACCGTTCAAGAATGTGGAAAACGTAAACACTGGTCACTGCCGGGACAACCATCTGAAACCCCCTCAAGACGAAGGTCACCACGGATGTATTGGGTAACAGACATCGAACTGTGGAAATCATTGGTCGTTGATCAGAGGAACATTGTGAGAATTTTCAGGTAAAACCCTAAAACAACCGTCAGTGACATCAGCAACCACCTCCAGAAGGCAGGAGTGACGGCATCACCATCTACAGCTCACCGAAGAAGACTTCATGAACTAAAGTAGACGCCACACCAGGAGAGACGACCCATTAGTAAGAAGGATAGGAATACGACCCACAAACAAACCACTCAACGAGGTTGGAACGCCTGGAAAATTTTCAGCAAGATCGAACCGTACGAGGAGAGGTCCGGTTTAGGAGAAACGCTTATAATTCCAGAAACAGGGACACTGAGGTGGACGTCCTCAGATGAGCAGAATCACATGAATCTTCAGGTGAACTTGTAATCCCTCAAATCCATCCCAAGAGGCGGAGCTTGGAAACGCTCCAAGACAGAAGAAAAACCTCCACAAAACCGGGCCAGGGCAGTTCTGCGTAGTATTTAACCTTGTGGGTCATTTTTGTGAGCAGAACACCTCTGTGCTGTCAGACGTACGATCCAGACCTGCATGTCCTCTACTGACCACAAGAGTCCAGATCCAGACCTGCAGTTCCGTTATTATTTCATAAAACAAAGGAAACAGCTGATGAGCGTAACAGCAGCAGCAGGATGTCGCATGTAGGATTTATATTTGCAAGATGAGTAATTGGAGAGACGGAGACATCCACAAGCTGCTAGGGGTCTAACGATACACAAACCTCACGATACGATACACGATATTGAGGTCACGATAAGGATACGATATTATAGCAGTATTTTTTTAACAACTCTGGATGTGGAACATATGACTGGAAAAAAATGTATTTTATTTGAAAGACACAAAATACAAAACAATGCTGTGCGTTTGCCCTATTGTTACTGTTTGTAATGCTTTATTACTGTTTAAGTTTTAAAGAGAAAGCCAGGCCAACCATTTTCCACAAACTGAACTAAAAGTAAATGTCAGGTTTGCATTATGCATCTTCAGTTTCATACAAGTAAAAATATTTTGCTACAAACTGAATAGTTTCTCTCATGTATGACTTGACTTTTTTCTTTTCCAGAAATTTAACAACTAAAATTAAATAAATAAATAAAAGTACATAAATAAACTATGAAAAGTCCCAAACTCAAAATGCAACAAGACTGTTATTTATCTTCTGACAGAGCTACGAGCTTCACATGCTCCAGCCTTGGGCCATAAGGTGAACCCGTTATTGTTTCATCCCGCTCCCATCTTTGGGGACGACACAATCTTTACATCATAAAAAAGATTGATTCATGCTCACCTTATAAGTAAAAGTTCAGAGCTCAAAACCCCGCAAGAGTCCCGTGACCGGGACTGCAAAACGGTACTAGTTTTTTCTGAGCGTAGTAAGATTTTCGTCCGCGGGTCGAGGCGCGGTTGTCACGTGATCCCGCTGCACCATTAGCGTTGCGACACGTATCGTGATATTTTTGTATCGCGAAATTTCTTGGCACAATATATTGTTACACCCCTACAAGCTGCCCAACCTCAGAGCCGAGGACGCCATAAACCGGCGTAAGCCCAGAACCACAAAGGATGATGGTCCATGTTTGAA